>NW_016803102.1:261156-272994 GCF_001698545.2 Rhinopithecus bieti
TAACTATAAAATATTTAACCTTTTACTTAAAATTTTTTTAAAACTGATTCTTCTGTTTTTATTAAAAAACTCTCAATGTCGGCTGGGCCTGGTGGCTCACGTCTGTAATCCCAGCACTTTGGGAGGCTGAGGTGGGCGGATCACGAGGTCAGGAGATCAAAACCATCCTGGCTAACATGGCGAAACCCCGTCTCTATTTTAAAAAATACAAAAAATTAGCTGGGCATAGCGGCAGGTGCCGATAGTCCCAGTTGCTTGGGAGGCTGAGGCAGGAGAATGGCGTGAACCCAGAAGGCAGCGCTTGCAGTGAGCCGACATCGTGCCACTGCACTCCAGCCTGCGCGACAGAGCAAGACTCCGTCTCCCCCCACAAAAAAATAAAATAAAATAAAACAAACAAAACATCTTAATGTCTCCATTAAATGAATGAATTTAAAATAGTTATATTTTTCTATATTATTTACCACCACTTGTTAAAATAAAGTAGCAGCAACAGTGATATGTCCCAGGGTGTAGATTTTCCCCTCTGTGTGTAACAGCAAGGTATTCCCCTCTCAATCCAGCACTCAATTCCCCCACCCCATGCGCTGCCTCCCTCTCTCTCTCTTTCCCTCTCTTACTAGAAGGCTGTAATTAACTTCTGTGCAGTAAATATTTCTGTTCCCAGACCCGTCACAACTTTTGATCTTAAGGAAGTTTTCAATGAATGCTTTTGAAATGAGAGAATTAATACATGAACCAGGATGAAGCCCCTATTCTTTGCACCCAGGAAAATAAAAGATTTTCAGTTCTCTAGGTCCATTTTTAATTGTGATAAAACATTTCCAAAGGACTAAGAAGATGCCTATGGTACGACTAAATGTCTACATTTCATGAATTCCAGTATTTCAAGATTTTCTCAGTTACATGCCTAAATAAACATCACCTTCAATTCCTTGTAAACCTATAAACCTAAAACATACCAAGCCAACTTTGCTAAATAGAGCTTTTTTTTTTTTTTTTTTTTTTTTTTTTTTTTTGAGATGGAGTCCTGCTGCTCTGTCACCAGAGAGGAGTACAGTGGCGAAATTTCAGCTCACTGCAACCTCTACCTCCTGGGTCCAAGCGATTCTGCTGCCTCAGCCTCAGGAGTAGCTGGGATTAGAAGTACATAGCACCATGCCTGGCTAATTTTTTTTGTACTTTTTAATAGAGAAGAGGTTTTGCCATGTTGGCCAGGCTGGTCTTGAACTCCTGACCTCAGGTGATTTTCCCGCCTTGGCGTCCCACAGTGCTGGGATTACAGCAGTGAGCCACTGCACACGGGCAATAGAGATTTGCTTTTAAGGGATGTTGTATGTGATATTTCCATTGATGTGTTTTAGTAACAATTTTTGTTATTAAAGGTCAGATCTACATTTGATGACACCTAAGATCACAACAGTCCCATCTTCAGAGGTGCTGTGTGGTCCTGTGAATCACTCGCTGACCATAAAACCCTCTCAAGGCAGGAGTACTCTCAATATGATGTGCCAGCTGAACTCATTCAAACCAGGAAATGCAATGCACTGCCAGTAATTAAGCTGAGTTTTTTTGACAGGTCACTGCATTTTTTTCCACTTAAGTTTCTGGTGTTTATTCATGGCAATAGTAGGGGGTCAAATGTTCCTATGGTGCAGTACGGTACTTGAGAAAAACCTGGCATGCAAAAGGGCCATTCTGCCCAGGTCATTTCCTGTGGGCATGTTTGAGACAAACTGGTCCCATGCATTGGTCACTGATGTTAACCAGGTTGAAACTCATGTTTGCTGACTGAAAATAATTGTTATACATTTGCTTTTGTGATGTTTCATTTTTCAGTCAAATTCAAGTCTGGCAAGAAGTTTTGGGTTGAGGCAGGATTTATCCACCCATCAGCCACCACTATAAATCTGCCAGTGAGAAATTGAGTAGAAACCATATGGAGGCCTTTCAGAGGTTTTCCCAACACACGAAGCATTTTATACTTTTAGAATATTTATTTAACCAAAGGAAGCACATGGAAAATGAGAGGAAATGGACATCAATTTGTGTTTTACTAACTTCCCCACAAAGCCTTTTGGATTATATAGTTTAAAATACAATTTTAAAATCTTGTAGGGAATTCCAGTTAAATGTAGTTTAAAAGAGTGGTTAGGAATCACCCTATTTTTATTTTTAGGTAGAATTCAATAAAATTATCTTGTGATAACTGTCTTCCAGACAAAATCTATTTGAATTTTACTTTTGGTGTGTCCAGAAAGCAGAAAGAAATTGGCACTCATTATTTCATTTTGTCAAGTTTTTGATGAGGCTGGTTATCAACAGACAAGGGTTATTACAGAAACTGGAGAGCACTGAGTTTTAAAGACCTCGCATTTTGTGATAGTAACGCATTATATAAGACTGCCCAGGTTCGTGGCAAGAGAGTACTGTTACAGAGGCCAGAATGTGGTAGAACTTTTGTTTTTTAAGATGGAAAAAATGATCTGAGTTACTCTTTTCATTTCTGGCTTCTCAGAATACCCCTTGGCATGTGCTTTTTCTTCTTGGTACTGGAAAGTTGTCAGAGCCAGACAGAGAGTGCCTGGCTCTGCTGAGAGCTGGCTAGCCAGGAGAAACCACTCAAGCCTGCCAGAGGGGAACTGGATGAGATGAGCCCCAGGGGTCCCTCCAGTAGTGACAGCCTATATTTTTATCAGTTCCTCCCTTCAGAAAATACCACTTCTCCCGTAGCTGGCCAGGTGCATTCTAATTCACTTTCAGACACATGAGGAGAGCCTTAAAACTTGAACAGATCTAGTTTCATTTATTGTATTAATAATTTGGGAAAATTAAGAGACAAGGAAGTTAACTGATTTCTCTAAGTGTGCTCACCTTATATGATGCCAAGTTAGACTCAAACATCCTAGTGCAGGGAACTTTCCAGTCCATAATAGTGATGTGACAAAGGACAGGGTCAGGCTGGGTCAGTCAGTGGAAAATCCCATCAGTAGACTATGCCACTTAAACAAAAACACTTAACCCTGTAGTCTCTGTCTCTGTCTCTCTCTGTATATATACTGAGAGACTGTATATATATATATAAAATCTCTATCTCTATCTCTCATCTCTCTCCATTCTTTCCCACTCAAGGGAAAGAACTAAGACAATTCATCTAGTAAATATTAAAATGTCAGATAATAGGATACAGATCCATTTTTTTCAAGGCCCATGGATAGAACCTAAAGAACAAGTCTGCCTTGTATACTATAATATATATTTTAATTATTAAAAGTTAAACAAAATACAAGTTTTAGTTGCAGTAAACCCCCAAACTATGTTGGAGAAAACAGTAAGCATTGCTTGGGAGCTAAAATGCAATCGAATGCTCTCACTCACATCTACGTTCTCATCTGTCGTCAAATCATGTTGTCTTGACGCTCAAAAAATTAAGAATATGGCCATCCTTACCACCTCCACTGCTGCCACTCGGGTCCAATCCATCACCATCCTGTGTGGGTCATGTAACTTGAATCCCAGCATTTGCCTCCACCTCCCTGTCTTATGCTTTCAGCACAGCAATACAAGTGACTCTGTTCAAAGCCGAAACAGGTCATGCCATCCCTCCATTTAAAATGTATCAGGCCAGGCCAGGCACAGTGGCTCACGACTGTAATCTCAGCACTTTGGGAGGCCAAGGCAGGCAGATCACGAAGTCAGATCGAGACCATCCTGGCCAACATAGTGAAACCCCGTCTCTACTAAAAATACAAAAATTAGCCGGGCACAGTTGTGCACACCTGTAATCCCAGCTAATTTGGGAGGCTGAGGCAGAAGAATTGCTTGAACCTGGGAGGTGGAGGTTTCAGTGAGCCAAGATCACACACTGCACTCCAGCCAGGGGATAGAGTGAGGCTCCATCTCAAAAAACAATAATAAAATGAAATAAATCAATCAATAAAATGTACCAATGGTGTCCTCTCACATCTTGAGTGAAAGTGCCAATTCTTAGAACAGCCTATGGGATCCTCCAGGGCACCTGATTCTGCATTCCCTCCCTGACTCATGTTGCCACATCACCACTTCAGGTGACACCAGGCTGCTTGCTGCTGTAAGCATGAGGTAGTCTCCAGCCTCAGAATCACTGCTTCTTTCCTCTTCCTTCAGGTTTTCACTAAGATGACCCTTTCTCAATGCCCTTTTCTGGCTATCTTATCAAAATCTCACATGCCTTTCTTCTGTCTTCTATCCCTATTCTATCTTATATTATTCCTCCTCAGCTCTTATCATGATCTAAGTAATAAGTTTGTGGTTTTGCCCTGGTCTTGTATGTGTTGGTCAGTGGTCCTTCACTGCAGGCTAAGGTGTCCCCCAGTAGAGGGATTTTCATCTGTTTTCTTCATTGCTGTATCCTCAATGGATCATAGGTTCTCAGTAAACATTGCCTGAGTTAATGAATGCACTGGTAAACAAGAGTGCAGGCACACTCGTGACCCAAGAAAGAAGGCATCTCCAATCTCTGAGGAAGGATTTGACCCAGGAAGGCAGGGATTAGTCAAAACAGATTCCTTGCCTGCATCAGAGGTCTTAGTTTATTGAGAAATATGTCTGATACAGCAGAGAAAAGTGTCCCTTGAACACATCCTGGCTTACCACATAGGGAGCTTTCTAAGTCTTTGAATAGAGGAAACCCTCTACACTAATGGATAGCTGGGTGGGAGATGAGGAAAAATGCCACCTTCTGGCTTGGATACAGTTGTAACTGGGACTTCAGGAACCCTGGCAGTCAGAGCTACAAACTGAGTCATGCCAGGGCTTGTGGCTCAGTCCATCCATGTAGAAATATTAAAAACTGGCCTTAGTCGAGTGCAGTGGCTCACACCTGTAATCCCAGCACGTTGGGAGATGAGGCGGGCAGATCACGAGGTCAGGAGTTCAAGACCAGTCTGTCCAGCATAGTGAAACCCTGTCTCTCTCTACTAAAGATACAAAAAATTAGCTAGTCATAGTGTTGAATACCTCTAATCCCAGCCACTGAGGAGGCTAAGGCAGGAGAATTGCTTGAACCCAGGAGGCAGAGGTTGCAGTTAGCCGAGATCGCGCCATTGCACTCCAGCCTGGGCGACAGAGCGAGACTCTGTCTCCAAACAAACAAACAAACAAACAAAAAGAAAACCAAAAAACTGGCCTCGGGCCTATTCGGTTTCTGACACAACGAACATAAAGTGTAGGATTGGATTAGGAGCCTCACTCGACTAAGGGACACAGACTAGGAGTGGGCCACATGCCTGATCATAGTAACCTGCCTCATGCTCTGGCCAGGACTTGCAGCCTCATATGGATAGAAGAGGTGAGAGTGGTATCCTTGCCTTGTTCCAATCTCAGAGGAAAGCTCTCAGCTTTCATCATTGAGTATGAGTATGATGTTAGCTGTGGGCTTGTCATATGTGGCCTTTATTATGTTGAGGTGCTCTTCTTCTAACCTAATTTCTTAAGCTTTGATTATGAAAGAATGTTGAATTTTGACAAATGCTTTTTCTGTATCCATTGAGATAATCATATGCTTTTTGTCATTCATTCTGTTAACGTGGACATATTTCTGTCTTTTTTTCAGTCTAGCTAAAATTTTCTCAATTTTATCATACCCAAAATCAACTATTACTTGTGCTAACCTTTTCTATTATTTTTATAGTCACTGTTTCATTTATTTCTTCTCTAATCTTTATTACATCCTTCCTTCTACTAACTTCGGGTATATTTTGTTCTTGTTTTTCTAGTTTCTTGAGGTGTGACGTTAAGTTGTCTATTTGAGATCTTTCTTCCTTTTTGCTCTTGGTGTTTACTGCTACAAAACTTCCTCATAGAAATGCTTTGCTGCATTTCTGTGAGTTTCAGTATGTTGTGTTTCCATTTTTGTTTGTGTCAAGAAAAATTTTATAAATTTTCCTTTTAATTTCTTTACAGACCCATTGATTTCTTCAGAACATGTTCTTTAATTTCCATGTATTAGTACATTTTCCAAAATCTCTACTGTTATTCATTTCTAGTTTTATACCATTGTAGTCAAAAATGATACTTGATATGATTACAGTCTTCCTGGATTTGTTTAGTGGCCTAACATCTGATCTGTGCTGGAGAATGTGCCCCACGTGCTTGAGAAGAATGTGTGTCCTGCTGCTGTTGGATAGAATGTTCAGTGCATATCTGTTAGGTCTCCTAGGTCTAAAGTGTAGTTCAATCTGATGTTTCCTTATTGACTTTCTGTCTGGATGATCTTTCCATTTCTGAAAGTGGGATATTGAACTCCCCTATTATTTTAGTATTGCAGTCTATTTCTTTCTTCAGATTCTTTAATATTTACTTTATATATTTTGGTGTCCATCCAGCCTTAAGATCTAATAAATTTAGACTTGCTAGGTTTTGGAGCTTGGGACCAACTACTCCTTCAATTTTCCATTTTCTCCATTTTGGAACAGGACTCATCTTCTTTTCTTTTCTTTTTTTTTTTTTGAGACAGAGTCTCGCTCTGTTGCCCAGGCTGGAGTGCAGTGGCCGGATCTCAGCTCACTGCAAGCTCCGACTCCCGGGTTTACGCCATTCTCCTGCCTCAGCCTCCCGAGTAGCTGGGACTACAGGCGCCCACCACCTCGCCCGGCTAGTTTTTTGTATTTTTTAGTAGAGACGGGGTTTCACCAGGTTAGCCAGGATGGTCTTGATCTCCTCACCTCGTGATCCGCCCATCTCGGCCTCCCAAAGTGCTGGAATTACAGGCTTGAGCCACCACACCCGGCCTTCTTTTATTTTTCTGATTACTCCCTTTTGAAACAGAAAACTCTATTTTATTTGTGTCCTACTATTGTATTTTGTAAGCACATATCTTGTCTAATTTTACCGGTTGATAGCTGCAGAAGAATTGTGCTTCAGGATAAATCAAATCTTGAATCTCACCCATACCTAACTTAGTTGATACTTAGATGAGACTTTGAACTTTTACTTTAGCATTGATGCAGGAATGAATCAATATCATGGGAGCTGTTGAGGTGAAATAAATGTTTTTTTTTTTGCAGGTGTAAGGACGTGAGTTAGCCAAAGGTAGAATGCTATCAACTGAATTGATCCCCAATAATCAAGTTTTATATGTTGAAGCCCTAACTCCTGATGTGACTGTATTTGGAGATAGGGTCTTTAGGATGCAACAAAATTTAAATGGTATTATGGGGTAGGGCCATAATCAATAAGACTGGTGGCCTTATAAGAAGGCGAAGAGAAGGAGAAGATCTTTTTCTCTCTCTCTCCACCAGCAGTGTAGAAGTGTTCCCTTTTCACCACATCCATGCCAACATCTGTTATTTTGTGATTTTTCAAATTATGGCCATTCTTGCAGGAGTAAGGTAGTATTGCATTATTGTTTTGATTTGCATTTCCCTGATCATTAGTGATGCTGAGCATTTTTTCATATGTTTGTTAGCCATTTGTATATCTTTGGAGAACTGTCTATTAATGTCCTTAGCCCACTTTTTGATGGAATTGTTTGTTTTTTCTCTTGCTAATTTGTTTGAATTCCTTGTAGATTCTAGATATTAGTCCTTTGTTGGATGTATAAATTGTGAAAATTTTCTTCGATTCTGTGGGTTGTCTGTTCCTTTAGCTGTGTGGAAGAAGCTCGTTAGTTTAATTAAGTCCCACCTATTTATTGCTGCTTTTGTTGCATTTGCTTTTGGGTTGTTGGTCATGAAATCTTTGCCTAAGCCTAAGCCAATGCCTAGAAGGAGTTTTCCGATGTTATCTTCTATATTTTTTATAGTTTTAGGTTTTAGATATAACTTCTTGATCCATCTTGAGTTGGTTTTTGTATAAGGTGAGAGATGAGGATCCAGTTTCATTCTTTTACATGTGGCTTGTCAATTATCCCAGCACCATTTGTTGAACAGGGTGTCCTTTCCCCACTTTATGTTTTCCTTTGCTTTGTCAAAGATCAGTTGGCTGTAAGTATTTGGTTTTATTTCTGGGTTCTCAATTCTGTTCCATTGTTCTATGTGCTTATTTTTAATACCAGTACCACGCTGTTTGGCCACTATGGCCTTATAGTATAGCTTGAAGTCAGGTAATGCAATGCCTCCAGATTTGTTCTTTTTGCTTAGTTTTGCTTTGGCTATGTGGGCTGATTTTTTGTTCCATATGAATTTTAGGATTGTTTTATCTAGTTATGTGAAGAATGATGGTGTCATTTTGATTGCTTTTGGTAGTATGGTCATTTTCACAATATTGATTCTACCCATCCATGAGCATGGGTTGTATTTCCATTTGTTTGTATTGTCTATGATTTCTTTCAGCAGCATTTTGTAGTTTTCCTTGTAAAGGTCTTTCACTTCCTTGGTTAGGTATACATGTAAGATTCCATAATATCTTAAACCCAAGTTTACTGTGGCCCTGACAGATCTGGCAGGCCCACTAGGTATTTACTAAAACAGTTTTCCAGCCTCCCTTGGGGCAGGCTGTCTTGGGATAGCCATGATACTTCCTGAGTTCCAGCCACTGGAATATAAATAACATTTTGTTGTATCTGGCCCACAAAAGCCACCCATGAGTTACTTCCTGCTTTTTCCCCCTCCACAGTTGGATGTCTTTGCCCAAGAATAACCCGCCATGCCATGTATTCAAGATGGCAGAGCCTGCATTAGCCTAGGTCCCTGAAAACTATGCGGAGCAGAGCGTTGCCAGCTTGGAACTACCTTGGACTATTAAGTTTAGTGAGAAATGTGCTTCTGCGGTGCTTAAGCCAGTATACATTTTGGATATATTTGCTGCAATATTTCACCTATTAACACAAAGGAATGCTAAAATCAGATGTGAAAGTAACGATGACGATTTACATACAATATGGGGAGAGGATGGCCCAGAGTCTAGGTAACAATGTAGATGCGTTCTCAACATCAGCTAGCATGGAAATTGCTGTGCAAGCCCTGGTTGTGCCAAAAGCAATCATTGCACTTTGATAATCTTTTACTGGTCCTCCCATTCCACAGCACCCATGGTCTTCCTGACTCCATTGAAAGATACACTGTCCCATCTGGTTCTCAGTCCACAGTCCGGCCCTGCACTGCCACATCACTCCCTGATTCTCACTTCAGTGTCCTCTGACTCTGGCTCTTTGTCAGCCCACTTTCATTTTATGCTCACAGGAGACATTCAAAGTCTTTCAGCATCACTTTATAGTCTATAAGATTGGGAGAGGCAAAGATTCTTCACCATATACATTTTTCACCTCAATGAACAATAATATTCTACACTTCCCACATTTT
Organism: Rhinopithecus bieti; assembly: GCF_001698545.2. Lineage (NCBI taxonomy): Eukaryota > Metazoa > Chordata > Mammalia > Primates > Cercopithecidae > Rhinopithecus > Rhinopithecus bieti. The sequence goes on from NW_016803102.1 coordinate 270,438, forward strand.
GTTTGGGTTCAGAACTTTATATCACATGCTGTCATTGGCACATTGATTGAGAAAATTCATACAGATATGTGTTTCTCAACGCTTCTGGTGTCCCTACAAGGACTCAGGCAAAATCTGGAGTCTGAGGTTGGGGTCTCCAGGAAGAAATGCAGAAGCTCTCTTGAGTCTGGGATCACCCACACCACTCATGGCTTTAATTTTCTCCCTATACCAGTAGGTCTGAACCTAGTTAGAGGGAAGATGCAGCCCTCTTTATACACTTCTCAGATTTTCTAATTTGCTGGGAGATACTAACATGAGTGGATAAAGAATTTTGTCAAATGCTTGTTCTCCTTCTATTAGTATGATCAAATGGTTTCTCTAATTTAGCCTGTTAATATGGTGAATCAGACTGATTAATTTTCAAATGTTGAACCAGCTTTACCTTCTTTGGATGAACTCTCCTTGGTAATAATGTATTGTCGTTTTTAGACATTGGTGGATTTGAATTGCTAATATTTTGTAAAGAACTTTTGCAAATATGTTCATGAGGATATCACTCTGTAGTTTGTTTTCTTTTGTTTATCTTGTAAACTGTCTTTTTTTTTTGGTACCAATGTAATTAATGCTCACCTCATAAAATAAGTTAGAAGTATTCTTTCTTCTGCCTTCTAAAGGAGATCATGTATCATTGCTATTATTATTATTACTATTACTATTATTATGCCCTTTGTCAATGTCTGGTAGAATTCACCAATGTAATCATTTGGATCTGAGGATACCTTTATTAAAATGTTCTTACCTGCAAATTCAGTGTTACTTTACAGATGGACAATATAGGCTTATTAAGGTCACTTTTTTTTTTTTTTTTTCTGAGGGAGTCTTGTTCTGTCGCCCAGGCTGGATTGCAGTGGCGGGATCTCAGCTCACTGCAAACTCCGCCTCCCGGGTTCACGCCATTCTCCTGCCTCAGCCTCCTGAGTAGGCGCCTCAGCCTCTGGGACTACGGGCGCCCGCCACCATGCCTGGCTAATTTTGTTGTATTTTCAGTAGAGACGGGCTTTCACCGTGTGTTAACTAGGATGGTCTCGATCTCCTGACCTCGTGATCCACCCTCCTCGACTTCCCAAAGTGCTGGGATTACAGGCATGAGCCAACGCGCCCGGCATATTTCTTCTCCTTCTCCTTCTCCTCCTTCTTCTTTTTTTAATGGAGACAGAGTGTTGCTCTGTCGCCCAGGCAGAAGTGCAGTGGCACGAACTCGGCTCACTGCTACCTCTGCCTCCCAGGTTCAAGCTATTCTCCTGCCTCAGCCTCCCGAGTAGCTGGGATTACAGGTGCACGCGACCGTGCCTAATTTTTTATTTTAGTAGAGACAGGGTTTCACCATGTTGGCCAGGCTGGTCTCAAAATCCTGACCTCAGATAATCCGCCTGCCTCGGCCTCCTGAAGTGTTAGGATTGCAGGCGTGAGCCACGGCGCCCGGCCACATATTTCTACTTAAATGAGTTTGAGTAGTTCGTTAGTTTCAAGGAATTGGCACGTTTAAGTTGCTGAATGTATGAACTTAAAGTTATTTGTAGCATCGTCCTCTCAATGTCTTCCTGGTATGTCACGTCTCCTCTTATTTCTGATATTGATCATTTGTGTACTCTCTTATTTCATGTTTCTCCAATTGACTTGATTAGAGCTCTATCAATTGTAATGATTTTTTTTTCAAAGAATCAGCTTTTCATTTCATTGAAATTTTGTTCATCTGTTTTCAATGTAATTGATTTCTGATCATATTTCGTTCCTCTGCTTGTTTTGGCTTTAATTTGCTACTTTCTTACTAGTTGATTTAAAGTGGAAATTTTCCTTACTCTGGGAAGTCCTTTACTATTGTATAATAAAACGCGTCGGCTGGGCGCAGTGGCTCACGCCTGATAAAATAAGCACTTTGTGAGGCTGAGGTAGGCAGATCACGAGGTCAGGAGTTGAACACCAGCTTGACTAATATGATGAAACCCTGTCACTACTGAAAATACAAAGCTGGGAGTGGTGGCAGGAGCCTGTAATTTTCGTTACTCGAGTGGCTAAGGCAGGAGAATCGCTCAAACTCGGAAGGCAGAAGTTGCAGTCAGCCGAGATCGTGCCACTGCACTCCAGCCTGGGTGGCAGACCAAGACTCCATCTCCTGGGAAAAGAAAAAAAAATGTCAAGCTGGCTGGACGCGGTGGCTCACGCCTGTAATCTCAGCACTTTGTGAGGCCAAGGCAGGCGAATCACGTGAGGTCAGGAGTTTGAGATCAGTCTGGCCAACATGATGAAATGCTGTCTCTACTAAAAATACAAAAATTAGCCTGCTGTGGTAGCAGGTGCCTGCAATTCTAGCTATTAGGGAGGCTGAGGCAGGAGAATTGCTTGAATCCAGGAGGCAGATGTTGTAGTGAACCGAGATCATGCCACTGCACTCCAGCCTGGGCCACAGAGCGAGACTGTGTCACAAAAAAAAAAAAAAAGGAGAAGAAAGAAAGAAATGAAGACTAATTGTAATTAGTTTAATTATAATTATAATCCATAAAATACAAAATTAGAC
>NW_016803102.1:274189-276485 GCF_001698545.2 Rhinopithecus bieti
AAAAAAAAAAAAAAAAAAAAAGGAGAAGAAAGAAAGAAATGAAGACTAATTGTAATTAGTTTAATTATAATTATAATCCATAAAATACAAAAATTAGACTTCATTTCTAATTTATTCTAATTTTATTGCAATCTGTAAATAGGATATATTTATGTTTCTTGATTTAGTTAGAATGCCTTAAAATTCTTTTTTTTTGTTGTTTTTCTTTGAGACGGAATCTTGCTCTGTCGCCCAGGCTGGAGTGCAGTGGCGCAATCTTGGCTCACTGCAAGCTCTGCCTCCCGGGTTCACGTCATTCTCCTGACTCAGCCTCCCGAGTAGCTGGGACTACCGGTGCCCACCACCACGCATGGCTAATTTTTTGTATTTTTAGTGGAGACGGGGTTTCACCGTGTTAGCCAGGATGGTCTCCATCTCCTGACCTCGTGATCCACCCATCTCGGCCTCCCAAAGTGCTGGGATTACAGGTCTGAGCCAACGCACCCGGCAGTCTTCAAATTCTTTCATCAGTATTTTGTAATTTTCAGTATAGATGTCCTGTATGTATTTTATTAGTTTATACTTTAGTAAAGCAATTTTTGAGAAATTGTAAATAGTATTTTATTTTGAATTTCAGTGCCATTTCACTGTTATATAAAAATACTGTATTATATTTATTTATTTATTTTATTATTATCGAGGCAGAGTCTCACTCTGTTGCCCAGGTTGGAGTGCAGTGGCATGATCTCGGCTCACCACAACCTCCACCTCCCAGGTTCAAGTGATTCTCCTGCCTCAGCCTCCCGAGTAGCTGGGATTACAGGCATGTGCCTCCACACCCGGCTAATTTTGTATTTTTTGTAGAGACAGGGTTTCTCTTTGTTGGCCAGGCTGGTCTTGAACTCTTGACCTCAGGTGATCTGCCTGCCTCAGCCTCCCAAAGTGCTGGAATTACAGGCATGAGCCACCGCGTCAAGCCCAAAAAAAATACGATTTATTTCTGCATGTTTATCTTTTATCCTGTGATACTGCTAAATTCACTTCTAAGAATTTTTCTGTAAAATACGTGGGGTTTTCTAAGGAGACAATCATGTCTTCTGAAAATAGAGACAGTGTTCATAGAGAGAGACAGTGTTATTCCTTTCTTTTTGATCTACACATCATTTGCATATTTTTCTTCCCTTATTGCACTGACCACAATTTCCATCAATTTGAATAAAGAGTGGTAAGAGTGAACGGTTTTATCTTGTTCCTAATCTCAGTGAAAAAAAATTTAACCTTTCAACATTGTGTTATGTTAGCTACAGTTTTGGTTGTGGATTTTTCTTACCAAGTGGAGGACATTTTCCTCTGTTCCTATTTTTCCGTTTTTATCCTGAATGGGTATTGAATTATGTTCTGCAATGATTGATGTGATCATGTGATTTTTTTTCTTATTTAGACTGTTAATATGGTGAAATACATTGATTTTTTTCCAAATATTGGACCAGTCTTGCATTCCTGGAACAAACTCTCTGTGATCATGGAGTATAATTTATATATATACATATATATATTTGTGTGTGTGTGTGTGTATATATATATAGTATTGCATTTTATTTGGCAATATTTTGTTTGGTATCTTTGCATTTGTATTCATGAGTGGTGTTGTTCAGTAGTTTTCGTTTTTGTGCTTTGTCTGATGTAGGTATTAGGGTAACATCACATTCAGAAAATGTGTCAGGAAGTGTTTCCTTCTCTTTTATTTCCAGTAACATAGATTATGTAAAATTAGTATTAATTTTTATTTAAGAGTTTGATAGAATTCTCCAGTGAAAGCATCTGTCCTACAAATTAACATTTTGGGAGTTATAAAATTGTGACATCAATGTCAGTAGTTATAGGGCTATCAAAATAATCTATTTTACATAGGGTGAGCTGTGGTAGTTTATGTGTTCTTTAAAGAATTGATCCATTTAGCCTGGGCGTAGTGGCTCACACCTGTAATCCCAGCACTTTGGGAGGCCGAGGCAGGTGGATCACAAGGTCAGGAGATCGAGAGCATCCTGGCTAACATGGTGAAACCCCTTCTCTACTAAAAATACAAAAACTTAGCTGGGCATGGTGGCGAGCGCCTGTAGTCCCAGTTACTCGGGAGGCTGAGGCAGGAGAATGGCGTGAACCCGGTAGGCGGAGCTTGCAGTGAGCCGAGACCGCACCCCTGCACTCCAGCCTAGGCGACAGAGCAAGATTCTATCTCAAAAAAAAAAAAAAAAAAAAGGAAAAAAAAGAAAAGAAAAGAAAAAAAAAGAAAAGAAAAAAAAAGAAAAGAAAAACG
>NW_016803102.1:276751-307806 GCF_001698545.2 Rhinopithecus bieti
AAAAAAAAAAAAAAAAAAAAAAAAAAAAAGGAAAAAGAATTGATGCATTTAATCTATCTTGTCAAATAATGCTTTGCTTGTAGTATTCTTTTCTGGTCCTTTTGATGTCTGCAACGTCTACAGTGAAGCGCCTGTAATGTTCCTGACGTTGGCAACTTGTTCCTTTCTTTATTATTTTCATCTTTCATTGCTTTGAGCTTATTTGGCTCTTCTCTTTCTAGGTATTTGAAACAAAAGCTTAGATTGTTGAATTGAGCATTTTTTCTTCCAATGTGTCTCTTTTTTTTTTTGAGACAGGTTCTCATTCTGTCACCCAGGCTGGAGTGCAGTAGTGTCATTATAGCTCACTGCAGCCTTGACTTCCTAGTCTCAAGTGATCCTCCCACCTCAGTCTCCAAGTGGCTGACTACAGGTGGACACTACCATGCCTGGGCAATTCTTTTGTATTTTTGGCTACAGACAAGGTCTCCCTGTATTGCCCAGGCTGGTCTTAAATTCCTGGACTCAATAAGTTCACCTGCCTTGGCTTCCTATTGCTATAAATTTTTCTCTCTCCACTTCTTTAGCTGTGTCCTGAAGGTTTTGATATATCATATTTTCATTTTCATTCAGTTGATAGATTTTTAAAATTTCCATTGAGACTTCTTTTATTGATGGAACATTTATAAGTGTGTTGTTTTTTTTCCAAGTGTTGGGTATTTTCTTGTTAACCTTCTGTTACTGATTTCTAGTTTGAGGCAATTGTGGTCAAAGAACATACTCTGTATAAATTCAGTCATTTTAAATTTGTTAAGGTTGGTTTTATGGTCTAGGATATGGGCCATTTTGGCATGTGTTGGTTGGCACTTGAAAAGAATGTGTATTCTGCTATTGTTGCTTGGAGTGTTCTATTAATGGCTATTAGATCCTGTTGGTTGATGGTATTGTGGAGTTCTTCTACCTCTTTGATGTTTTCCTGTCTAGTTTTTTTTTCAGTTGTTGAGATGGGGGTGTGGAAGTGTCCAGGTATAATTGTGGCAGATTTGTCTCTTTCTCCTTTCAGTTCTATGAAAGGTGTAAGGTTAGTGTCTAGATTTTTATTGTTTTGTTTTTGTTTTTTAGCATGTGGATGTCCAGTTTTTTCAGCACCATTTGTTTAAAAGATTAACCTTTCTTCATTGCATTGTTTTTGCTTCACTGTCAATGATCTATTGCCTTCATTTTTGTGAGCCTATTTCTGGGCTCTCTATTCTGTTCTATTGATTTATTTGTCTATTTTTTGGCTAATACTCACAAGGTCTTTGTTTTTCTTTTTTTCTTTTTTTTTTTTTTTAGAAACAGCTTTGTTGAGATACAAATTATATACCATAAAAATCACTCACGTGAAGTATGAAACTCTATGAACTTAACATATTCACATTTATTACTCCAGGTCTATAGTAAGTTTTAAAGTCAGGTAGTATCAATCCTTCAGCTTTGTTCTCCTTCAATGTTGTATTATCTATTCTGAGTCTTTCGTCTCTCTATATAAACTCTAGAATCAGTTTCTTTCTTTTTCTTTTTCTTTTTTTTTAGATGGAGTCTTGCTCTGTTGCCCAGGCTGGAGTGCAGTGGCACTGTCTTGGCTCACTGCAAGTTCTGCCTCCTGGGTTCACGCCATTCTCCTGCCTCAGCCTCCTGAGTAGCTGAGATTATAGGCATCTGCCACCAAACCTGGCTAATTTTTTTGTATGTTAGCCAGGATGGTCTCAATCTCCTGACCTCATGATCTGCTTGCCTCGGCCTCCCAAAGTGCTGGCATTACAGGTATGAGCCATTGCGTCTGGCCACCTTCTTAGTTCTTAATCATGTAAGTGATTTTTCAGTTCAAATGCGGACATTTTAGGCACTATGCTTTGAGACTTAGGATCTTTTATCTATACCTTCTGTTTAGCCAACTTCCTCTGATACTGCTATGGCAGGGAAGGAGGCATCTCTAGCACTTTACAGGCATGTTGGATGCAATTCTAGGTTCCTCTCTCAGTGTCTGGTGATTCAATACAATGAATTAAATATATAGGCAGACGTTAGTACAATAGAGCAATGTAACGGTAACAATAGCTAGAGATTGGCAAACTGAAAGTTATTTACACAAAAATGATAGTAAATGAGATACACCTTTTACAAAATTCTTCAGGAAAAAATTAGTACAAAACAAAAAAAGAGAAAATAACACAACAGAGAATAATACAGCATAAAAGACAGTTATAACTACATTAATAAATTTCATAGTCTAGATAATGGGTTGTCAAATGTTTTCTGTAAAGTGCCAGATAGTAAAGTTTTAGATATCATAAACCACACATAGTCTCTGTCATATTATTTTTTGTTTATTCATTTATTTATTTATTTTTTTGAGACAGGGTCTCATTCTTGTTGCCCAGGCTGGACTGCTTTGGTGCAACCTTGGTTCACTGCAACCTCCACTTCTCCAGCTCAAGCAATCCCCCAGCCTCAGCCTCACTAATAGCTGGGACCACAGGTGTGAGCCACCACACTTGGTTCATTTTTGTACTTTTTATAGAGATAGCATTTAACCACATTGCCCAGGCTGGCATTGAACTCCTGAGCTCAAAGCGATCCTCCCACCTCGACCTCCCAATGTGCTAATGCCTGGCTTGCTTTGTTCACTTTTACAACTCTTTAAGAATATTAAATCCATTCTTTACTTGAAAACTGTTGTTTGCTGACCTCTGGCCTAAATGAATAAATAAATTCTGGAACTATAAAAAATGTCGTAATCCCAGCACTTTGGGAGACTGAGACGGGCGGATCACGAAGTCAGGGGATCGAGACCATCCTGGCTTACACGGTGAAACCCCGTCTCTACTAAAAAATACAAAAGCTAGCCGGGCGAGGTGGCGGGCGCCTGTAGTCCCAGCTACTCGGGAGGCTGAGGCAGGAGAATGGCGTAAACTCGGGAGTCGGAGCTTGCAGTGAGCTGAGATCAGGCCACTGTACTCCAGCCTGGGTGACAGAGCGAGACTCCGCCTCAAAAAAAAAAAAAAAAAAAAAAAAAAAAAAAAAAAAAAAAAAAAAAAAAAAAAAAAAGTCAAAATAGTGAAATAAAAAAAAGTAGTTTTATATATTTTACAAATTAAAGAATCAAAATTTAAATTATTAAACAATTGCACACAAAAATACACATTTTACAATCACATATAAGCAAGATTTAAAATTTGAGCACATTCATTAATGCATTTCACAAATATTCACTGAGGCCTTACATGCCAGGCACTGATCTAAATTCAAAGGAGAAAAAGTAATCAAAATAGGCAAGAATCCTTGGCATCTCCTTTTCTCTTTCTACTCTATCATGCATAATTTCATTGATTTGTGTAATTTTTCAGATATTTTTGAGTTACTAATGCTCTTTTTAATGGCATCTAACACGCAGAGCAGTTTGAATCATCCATTGCACTTAAAATTTCAATTATGACTTTTTCTTCAATTCCAGAGGCATTTCTTGGAACTCTATTTATTAAAGTCCTTTGAAGACAGTGTTGTAGCTCACAGCCTCAGAAATTTCTCTTCACTTATATGTATATACTTTACTTTTGCCTCGGGCCTATGGACATAAACTCTTATCTATAGTAGTAGTTATTGGTTATTAGATAATCTAAACCAAGTAAGGAAAGTGAAAAAGACTGATGACTGCTACTATATTCATGTGCTCATGCCGGGTAGGTACAAATATAATTTTATGGTGATCCCATAAGAGATGGAATAAAAAATAAGCGATTAAAATATAGTCAAAACTGGCAACGTGAAGCGTGAAAAAGCCAATGCAAAGTTTCTTAGCCCTTTTCAAAGTCAGTCTAGAAAACGGATTTAGTCAATCTAACTAAATAATAAACCAAACTCAATAAGTGTAATAAAAATTATGCTGATAGTTTGCATGAATTTAAAAAATCCGACAGACTAAAGTTTCACAACATTGGGTTTGGCAATGATTTCTTGGTCAAATGATACCAAAGACACAGATAAGAAAAGATAAAATAGAGAAACTGTACTTCATAAAAAAAATTTTAAATTTGTACGTCAAAACACACTGTCCACAGGGTAAAAAAGCAACCTAGCCCATGGAATGAAGGAAAGTATTTGCAAGTTATATATACAGATAACTCTTAAAACTCAACAACAACAACAAACCCTGATTCAAAATAAGCAAGAGCCTTGAATAGCGATTTGTCCAGAGAAGATACAGAAAAAACCAACAGGCACATAGAAAGATTCTCAACACCACTAATCATTAGAGAAATGCAAATCAAAACTGCAATGAAATACCACCTCACATCATTAGGATGACTACTATTAACCACAAAACCAGAAAATAAAAAGTGTTGGTGAGGATGTGGAGAAATTGAAAGTCTTACACATTGTTGGTGGCAATGTAAAATGGTACAGCCACTATGGAAAACAGTATGATGGTTCTGCAAAAAATTAAACACAGACTTACCATATAATCCAGTAATTCCACTTCTGAGTATATACCCAAAGAAATGGAAACAGGGCCTTGAAGAGATGTTCCTAAAGCCATGTTCGTAGCCGCACTATTCACAATAGCTGAAATGTGGAAGCAACCCATGTATTCATCATTAAGCAAAATGCGGAATATACATATTCACATACATCTATACATACATGCAGGAAGGAATACATACAGGAATATACATATATATACAGGAAGAAAATTCTGATGTATTCTGCAACATGGATAAGCCTTGAGGACATTATGCTAGTGAAACAAGCCAGCTGCAAAAAGGCAATGACTGTATGATTCTACTTACATGAGGTATTTAGGGTAGTTTAAATCATACATGCTGAAAGTAAAATTGTGGTTGCCAGGAACTGGGAGATGAAGAAATGGGGAGTTACTGTTCAATGGATAGAGAGTTACAGTTTGCAAGAGAAAGAGTTCTGGAGACAGATGGTGATGGTTGCACAGCATTTTGAATGTACTTCCTACAACTCAACTGTACACTTAAAAACACTTAAGATAGTAAATTTTTTATGTGTATTTTACCACAATAAAAATTTATACCCGGCCAGGCATGGTGGCTCACGTCTGTAATCCCAGCACTTTGGGAGACCAAGGCTGGTGGATCACAAGGTCAGGAGTTTGAGACCAGCCTGGCCAATATGGTGAAACCCCATCTCTACTAAAACTACAAAAATTAACTGGGCGTGGTGGCGGGCATCTGTAATCCCAGCTACTCGGGAGGCTGAGGCAAGAGAACCGCTTGAACTCGGGAAGCAGAGGTCACAGTGAGCCAAGATCGTGCCACTGCACTCCAGCTGGGTGACAGAGCAAGACTCCATCTCAAAAAAAAAAAAAAGTACACTCTTTCTGGTTCATTGTTTATTAAAATATCAGTACATACCATCCTAGTCTACGCAAAATGAATCTGTTGTTTTTAGGAAAATGCACATGAGAGAACATACACAGTTGAACAAGCGTTATGCTCCCCAATGGAGTGACATTGGAAGGACATATTTTTAATCAAAGTGATGTTTCTTCTGCACGAAAGCTTCTAGAAATAATTCTTTGACAAATGCTTTCAGGAGCCATGTCAAAAACTATTTGAAATAACTTCAATTTAGTATATATCTGACCACTTTGGAGGGGAATTTTGAATTTGAGAATATCATGATGTCATTCAGAGCCAAATAGTAACTAAGAAAGCATTCAAGTTGAAAAATCACTATTTTGGTCCAAAAGTTCCATATAGAAGTGACTTTTAGTAAGGTTGTAAATTAGAATTCTAGAAATAATCTTGTTAACTCCCTAACTTTCATAATCATGATCTAATTCTCAAAAAAGGTGTTTAAAATGTCAATTTCGTTGGATGTGTCTGTGGTGGCTTTTTTTTTTTTTTTTTTTTTTGGTGGAGTCTCCCTCTGTCGCCAGGCTGGAGTGCAGTGGTGTGATCTGACCTCACTGCAACCTCCCCCTCTGGCGTTCAAGTGATTCGCCTGCCTCAGCCTCCCAAGCAGCTGGGACTACAGGCATGCGCCACCATGCCTGGCTAATTTTTTCTTTTTTCTTTTTGTATATTAGTAGATACGGGGTTTTACCACGTTGGCCAGGATAGTCTCCATCTCCTGACCTCGTGATACACCCACCTCAGCTTCCCAAAATGCTGGGATTATGTGGTGGTTTTTTAATGCCCTAATTTAAATTTTGTTTGTTTTGGAGTCATACTTTGTATAATTTTGTGTAATTTGCATAATGTTGCTTTATATTATTATTTATATATAAATCATATTGTTAAAATTATAGATTTGTCCCTTTACATACAATATTTCTTTGAACTGGCAAGTCAGTAGAGTACATATTAAAAAGATACTTTCTTTATTTCTTTATTCTCCAACTCTCTGTATCATTATCATTATGGATCCTTAAACAATTATATACTGATGTCAAATTTTTTTATGTATAATTTTACAAGTGTCCTTTATTTGAGTTTATTTTATTCTGCTTTCAGGGTTACCTCCTGTTATTTATGAGTTTACATCCATTCTTTTAGAAACTTCAGATGAATTTTTCCACCACAGTATAAGAAAACCTCATTTCATAGCTTGTAGAGAGTTATCTTAAGATCCCTTAAATGCAGTTCATATGTATTTGACTAAATATTATATGCAATCTTTGCACTCAAAATAGTACCAAGTGCTAACACATTGAAAATATATAAGAAGAAAATTAATCAAAACATACACTCTCTTTAAATGAATCCACCTAAAGAGAACCCAGTCTGGAGTACTTGGGTTTGATTGAGGGAACTTAAATGTGAAAAAGACTTACAATATATAGATTAAAAATTACTGGAAGCTGGGGAGGGGAGGGTGATGAAGAGGAGAAGGGGAAAAGGTGGAAAATGGGTACAAAGTCCAGCTAGACAGCAAGAATAAGCCCTGGCAGTCTATTGCACAGTAGAGTGACTACAGCAAAAACTAATGTAGTGAATATTTCAAGATAGCTAGAAGACTTTGAATGTTATCACACAGAGAAGTGATAAATATTTAAAGAGATGGATATGGTAATTACCCCCATTTGATCATTATACAATGTACATGCAGTGATACATCACACTGTTCCCATAAATATGTAGAACGATTATGTGTTACTATAATTTTTTTAAAAAAGACAATTGCCAAAAGAAAAAGAGAGAAAATCTCACAGAGGAATAAGCTAAGGCTGGAAGAGGTGCTCTCTAGTTACCAGAGAGACATAAAGCAGAAAATGCTGTCACAGTGCTACTGATGCTAGGCAAACCCTCACCCTGTTACATCTGATAAGACAAAATTGTTAAAAGAATTGGTGCTCAAATTATGTTTGTATCCCAATTTGCAAACACCAGTTATTCAATTATCAGTCTTGTTACTGGATATTGTACTGTCCATTCTTGTTCAAAGAGAAAAGATCAATTTTAAACAAATATTGTTTCATGCTCTTTCTCTACTGTGTGCCTTATGTTTACATATATTCCATCTCCTAGAGAATGTATGACATCATTTTAAAACAAAGTTGGCTTCCTCTGCTTCTTTACTTCCATTTCTTCTGTGTTATAATCTTTCTATGTTATTGCCAATGCTTAAGCTTCTGGCTATGTCTCTACTACTTCTCAAAGTTATCCCTAAGCTGGCTCCGTGAAGCAATAATTAATAGTGATTTGCATCATTTAACAAATATTCTATTGATGACATTCTATGCCCAGGCTTTGCTGTTTATGCTAAGCACATTAATCAATGTGGTCACGATTCCAAGCAAAGTTCCTTCATATAACCTTTACTTTTGGGCAGCTCAAATAATACAGGTTTAGAGCGTTCTTCTACTCCTGGGAACTCAGAATGTACTCAAAGGCCACTTTTTGACTTCATCTTGTCTGCCAAGGAGAAGTTAACAAAAAATTACCACAAAAAATCTGATAATGAGAGAAAATGTTTACAACAAATCAATTCCTTTTGGTTTGATTGCTTGAGAAACATGCACACCCCCCCCCACACACACACACATATTTATAACACATTACTACATTTTATTTATATATATATATAGTCTTGCTCTTGTCGCCCAGGCTGGAGTGCAGTGGTGCAATCTTGGCTCATTGCAACCTCTGCCTCCCAGGTTCAAGCGATTCTCTTGCCTCAGCCTCCTGAGTAGCTGGGATTACAGGTGCCTGCCATCATGCCTGGCTAATTTTTGTACTTTTAGTAGAGATGGATTTCTCAGTGTTGGCCAGGATGGTCTCGAACTCCTGACCTCAGGTGATTCGCCCGCTTCGGCCTTCCAAAGTGCTGGGATTACAGGCATGAGCCACGGCGCCCGGTCCATTACTACATGTATTTTAATGCCTTTCTCAAACTCTACTAAAACTAAAAAGAAAAGGGTTTATGTCTTCTCACTCTTCAAATTCTTAGCTCTTAGAAAATGTAGATGACATCCAATAAAAGTTTAAGAAATGAATTAATATACTGATTAGAATATTGATGTTTGTATTAGGTACATTTGATCTACTTTGACTAAAATGCTTTTTTAAAAAATGTAACCTTTGTAGAAGTTCCAAATAACCCATTTCGCCTCAATAATCAACAATTATACCATTACTGGATTTAATGAAAAAAATCTAATCATTATAAGTTAAAAGTAGAATTATATCACATCGATACTTTTTTTCCAGTAAAGTCTCAGAAAATGGGAAAGAAATATACATCAAGGAAAATTAACAAGTAAGAATAGGAGGAAAAGCAAATGTTTCTAATACTGAGCTATTTTCTTTTATTTCCTTTTTCTTTTTTTGAGATGGAGTCTCACTCTGTCGCCCAGGCTGGAGTGCAGTGGCCGGATCTCAGCTCACTGCAAGCTCTGCCTCCCGGGTTTATGGCCTTCTCCTGCCTCAGCCTCCCGAGTAGCTGGGACTACAGGCGCCTACCACCTCGCCCGGCTAGTTTTTTGTATTTTTTAGTAGAGACGGGGTTTCATCGGGTTAGCCAGGATGGTCTCGATCTCCTGACCTCGTGATCGCTCATCTCGGCCTCCCAAAGTGCTGGGATTACAGGCTTGAGCCACCGCGCCTGGCCTATTTTCTAGGCTATTCTATTTTAACCTAAAATATAACATTTAAGTGAATATATATATATAATATATTCCATTAAGAGAATTCCATTCCATTGTAATTGCATTACGATAAGTGAATGTGTGTGTATATATTTCATTCTTTTCTTTGAGTATGCAGCCATAGAGCACATTCTTTCCATTCTCAGCCTTGACCTCCACACATGGGAAGTATGAAAATCTAACTAATCAACGCAATCGTGGGTGGCTAATTATTAAATCTAATAATGTGTACAGGTTCTTGAAAGTCTCTTTTTGTGTGTGTTAAATGTGTTATAACAGAAAGTGATTGTGGCAATAAAGAGTGGATGTAATTGAAAGCTATATATATTTCAGACAAATCTTTGATTTGAACTTAATCCTTAAAGAAAACTTTGTGTCCTGACTAGGGCTGTTTTTATTTGGTGCTGCTCAATGTAGGTAGAGCATTTTAATACATGCTTTGTCTTTAGGAAAAAGAAAAACAAAGAAAGACATTCTTAGAATCACAGAAATCAAAGCTTAAAACAACCAACTATTCATTTTTCCCATCCCTGGCTAGTAACAGATTTTACCTGTATTCAAAATTTCCATGTGTTACAGACTAGCTTAAAATAGTATAGGTTACAAAATAGCTCAGTACTAGAAACATTTGCTTTTCCTCTTATTCTTACTTGTTAATTTTTCCATGATGTGGTATATTTCTTTCCCATTTTATGAAACTTTACTAGAAAAAATGTACTGATGCAATATAATTCTCTTGTATAATGTATAATGATTAGGTATTTTTTCATTACATCCATTAACAGTATAATTGTTGATTTATTGAGGCTAAATGAGTTATTTTGAACTTCTTCTACAAAAGGTTACATTTTTTAAAAAAGCATTTTAGTCAAAATAGGTCAAATGTACCTAATAAAAACATCAATATTCTAATCAGTATATTAATTCCTTTCTTAAAACTTTATTGGATGTCTTCTGTATTTTTTAAGAGTGAAGAGTAGGAAGACATAAACTCTTTTCTTTGTGGTTTAGTAGAGTTTGAGAAAGGCATTAAAATACACATACAATGTGTCGTAAATTCTGACAACTTCCAAATTGGAATCTTCAGTCTAGGCTTCTACCCTGAACTTCAGACTTATGTTAAATATTTCTACCTGTCAGTGCTATAATTACTCACCCCCAGTGAAGTAGCCACCAAAGCCAGAAGCTTGAGTGTCTTCCTTCCCTTTTTCTCTCTATCCCTTTTCCACCCAAGCTAAATAACCCTAAAATCCTACTGATTATAACAACTAAAACGTTTGTCATCTCTGCCCTTCTCTCTGTCCTTTCAACTATCTAACTAGTTTTCCCATCATCTACCTTATTCTACTGCCATGCAGCCAGCCTGGAGCTCCCATTTTAAATAGAGTCCTACTTCAGAAGCATCACTGGCTCTGTAACCTACAGGACAATGTCCCAGCTGTTTACGGAAGGAGACACTGCTCCAGGTGATCCATTTCAAACCTTGTCTCCAGCTTCACTGTTGGTCACTTCCGACATAAAATCCTAGCAGAACCAAATGCAAATCATTTCCTGAGCCTCTGATTCTTTCTCTTCTCCCTTTGCATCCTACAGGATGCATGTTTCCTTCTTTCCCATGGGATTAGCTCCTATTCAAATGGAGAGTTTCCGCGCAGACAGCACTTCCTCCAGGAAGCCTTTCCTGAACATTGGTGTGTCCCCACACAGGCTGCTTCGAGACTCTGTGAGCACCTCCTCCTCTGTGCTTCTGCCCGGCTGCGTTAGTGTAGGACGGCCGTACCACATCACCACAACCTTGGTGGTTTGCAACAACAGAAATGGACTGTTTCACAGTTCTAGAAGCCAGAAGTTCAAAACTAAGTTGTTGGCAGGGTCGTGCTCACTCCAGAAGCTCTAGGTAGAATCTATACGTTGCCTCTTCCTGTTTCTGATGGCAGCAGGCATTCCTGGGCTTGTGGTTGTATCCCTTCCATCTTTGCCTCCATCTTCACATCACTTTCTTCTGTTTGTGTGTCTCTGTCTAGTCTTTCTCTACCTTTCTCCATATAGGAATACACATGATTGCATTTAGGGCCCATCTAGATATTCAGGAAATGTCTCTTCTCCAGATCCTTCACTTAATCACATGTTTTGTAATATCATGTAATAGTCACCAATTCCAGGGATTAGGAAGTGATGTCTTTGAGGGCCATTTTTCCACCTACTACATATTTGTGGCCTGACAACGTCCCCAATCAGGCTTTGTCTCATTTTCTTTGTGTTCTCAATGCCAAGCATAGACTAGGCTAAATAATTGTTTGTGGAAGGAATAAATGTCAATATGCAGGACCACCAGGACCAGTCTTTACTTTAGACTCAGTACTCTGGCAGAGGTGGGAAGGACGTGTTGGAGGAGCATAGGATGAAGACAGGAGGCTGTAATATCTCAGGCTGGAGACCCTGAGAGTGGAAATCAAGTCAATGAGAACGAGATGTTAAGGGGACAGAATTGACAAGACATGATCTCAGGCTTCATATTGGTTGGTTTTTCCCGAGAAAGAAAATCTGACATGGGGAGACTTATGAGGAACAACAATGAAAAAGCTAATGTTTAGTGAGTGCTGATCCTGTTCAGGTATTATCCCAATTATTAGGTCTGAAGTTACCTCTTTAACCACATGACCACTCTATGTGATAGTCACTGTTTCATCTGTAAGGGGCTGAATGATGCACCCCCAAGATGCATATTAAACTCAGATGAGTAAGCAAATAAAGAGTACATTAGCCTTAGAACAATGTACCCCCAGACCCCAAAAAGATATACCCCATTCTCTGGGAAATGTACATATTGACTTTATTTGGAAAAAAAGGATCTTGGCAGATGTGATTAAGTTAAAGATCTTGAAAGGGAGAGATTATTGTGAAATAGCCCAGTGGTCCCAAAATGCGATTATGTGTATCCACATGAGAGACAGAGGACATTTGATACAGACAGAAGAGGAGGAGGCAATGGGACCATGGAGGCAGAGGTTGAAATGATGTGGCCACGAGTGGGGCAGTGCTGGCAGCTGCCAGGAGCTGGAATAGGCAATGCTCTGATTCTCCCCGAGAGCCTCTGAAGGGTGTGCAGCTGTGCTCACACCTTGATTTCAGCTCAGTCACACTGATTTTGAATTTATGGCCTTCAAAATTTTTAAAAAACTAAATTTTTTTTTATTTTAAGCTAATAAATATTTAGTGATTGGTCACATCAGCCAAAGAAACTTATAATACCTGATATGTCTACATTGTAAAAAGAAAAATATTAGTATTAAGTGACCTGCTCAAGGTCACATACCCAGCCAGGTGCAAAGTCAGGCCTTGAGCACAGGCAGGCTTCCTCTACAACCCATGGTGGATGCCGTTGGCCTGGCTGTGTTATTTCTGAGCTATGAACTACATACAGGGGAGACATGGTGATATTATACAACTGTAGGGTTAGGAGAACAGCTGATATATATGTCAAGACATACATGTCACCAAGGCATAACTAACAGAGGGATGAGAACGGATAAGGTCCCTCTGAAGAGCACTTAGGTTCTAAGGAAAAACATATAAGGATCAACTCTGGAGGTCAACACCTAGATGGTGGAAATAGTGAAAGAGAACTGCAATATGAGCCTGACCTGTAAAAATAAGAGAGAAGAGAAGAAGCTGTGCTCATTTATGAGGAAGCTATGTTCATTTATACAGTATCATGGGTGTCTATGTGATAGGCTGTATATAAGACCCCTTTTCCTCCAAGTGTAACTTTGTTTGTTCAAATGCTCTCAGATGTAAAGCTGTCTTCATCGTCTTTAACCCCTGTGAAATGATTTCAGCTAGCTTCCTTTCTCCATTTCCAATCATACATATCTTTATTTACTGAATGTGTCTGGCAACCTGTTAATGCTACAAGCATGAAAAAAATAAGTAATGAAATCTGGCTACAGTGAAATCAGAATTTAATGATGTAAATAAACATAAAAATAATTTTATGTCACTATGGCTATCTTATCTAAGATGATCCTTATCATCTTGTTTATCTTTATTTAGCCAATTCACAGAAGTGCTTTGTATCCCATTTGTTATTCAATAAATACATTTAATTTTTTAAAAAAGAGAGAAGAATGACTATGGAGAACAAAAGAGGAAAGAATTTAAAGACAGGTGTGGGGGAGTGAAAGACAAGAGAGAGGCAGTGAACAAAAGGAAGGTGCAGTCTTCATTGTAAAAACTGATGTAGCTGTATATTTGTGATTTGTGCAGTGTGCTATATATGCGTTATACATTAATACAAATTTACTTTAAAAACACTACAAGAAATTTAAGGAAGATAAGAAGTGAAGACAAATTCATTGGATTATCAACTGAAAGGCACTAGGGGCCCTAGTGAGATACCTTTAGGGTCCTGGTAGTGGTAAAATCCTAAATGCCTAGGATAAAACAGAAGTGAAGAGGCAGCAACAAAAAAAATCTTCACTCAGCTAAGGAGGCATAAAACACATTAAAGAAGAGCAAGCTTTAAGCTCATAGGGAAAGGTTGTTTTGTAAACATCCAAGATTACATGCCTTCCTCTTTATATAATCACTTTCTTTAACAAGTTGAGGTGTGTGGGATTTTTTTGTTTTAGTTTTTTTTTAATCACTCACCTTGTGTGCAGCTCAGGAGTCATCTATTGTTCTCAAAATGTTCACAAATATCCTGTTAATGTGTTCCATTATTTCAAAAACTACTCATGTCTGATTTGTAAGAGAGTAATTTACAAGTTCACTGTTTATTCTTATTTTAAAGGTTAATATGAGACTCTATGGTTCTTCTAGCTGCTTTTGCCTCTATTAGATCAATTTGGATTTCAAAATAGTGATAGGTGGTAAATCGGTTTTGTTGCTTTGGGTACACTCAGGTTGTTAAGATTTTAAATGCTCCTTCTTGCCAACAAATCTTTTTGTGCTGATGTATTTTCTTTGATTTTTATCTTGAAACAAGATTGATTTAAGATTTTATGATATTAGTTCTCAAAGTTAGTTGATTTTGAAACACCCAATTTCATCACTATATTGTTCTCAAACACTATTATCTGTGTTTAATAAATGTTTTTATCTTTATTATATTTTTTCCCTCATTCTCCGAAATATACCTCATTTTTGGTTAGGGAAAGAGTGGGAGTCTTGGACGGGAGGCTTTCAGTTGTGCAAATATATGGACAAAGTACGAAGAATTCAGCAACTGTAACTTTGCCAAGAAAAAAAAAATTGAGGCTATGTAACACATCATCAAGATTTCAGGAAAATGAATAGATTTTTAAAAGAGAAAAGCAAATTTATCAGCAAATATATCAGCAAATATATCTATATATCTTGGTCTATTCAGGGTGCCATAACAAAATACTGTAAAATGAGTGGCTTCTAAACAACAGAAATGCATTTCTGAACAGTTCTAGAGGCTTGGAAGTCTAAGATCAAAGTGCGGGCAGATTTGGTGTCTGGTTAGGGGCCACTTTCTGGTTCATAGCTGCATACTCCAGTGGTGTAAAGAGATGTGGCAGCTCCTGGGGCCTTGTTTACAGCAGTGCCAACTGCATTCATGAAGGATCTGCCCTCATGACCTAATGACCTCATAAAGGTCTCATCTCCTAATATCATGACATTTGTGACTAGATTTTAACACAAGCATTTTGTGGCAACTACATATTAATATATTCAGACCACAGCACTGTCTTAGTAATATATGACCAGTAATTAAACCACAGAGCTCTTGATGCTTGAAAAAATCCACTAGAGGGGAATAAACATGTTTTCATAAATGGGGCTAAGAGCTGGAAATGCATTATGGCCACCCCCATGAGCAAAAGGGAGATCCTCAAAATTCAACTTGGGGACACATCAAGCTGCCAGCAGTGACAGTGCATCCAGGCCTGGGAGAGTAGTGCCTAGAGCTTTGTTTCTAATTATTTTCTCCCACGATGCACAGGAAAGATGCCATGCACATGCCCAATATAGTCCCATGAGAGTGAGCAGATTTGATAAAACCAAACAGATTTTGCATGGAAGGAAAACATCACAATTTGTAATCATTGTAATTGGTGATGGTCCATCAGTAGCAATCACTCACGAATGGGGTAAAAAAGTACACTTGAAGCTGTAACAGATCAAACATGCCAAGAGGTAGAATGAGAATTGGACCAAAAACAAAGTGTAGAGTGCTAGGCACTTCATACGGAAGGGTTTCCTCCTCTCCATAAATTCAAACATTTTTATATGAGATAGGACTAATTCTGACCTTGAAGAACAGAAAAGATTTTCACCTGGGAAAGGCAGAAAAAAGATTACTCCTGGCAGAGTAAATTTTCCTACACAAAGAAGAGCAAATTCTCAACAGCTGAAAACCAGAGTGACTATCCCCTAGGCTAGATAAAAAGGGATGCAAATAATAATTAGGAAAAAATAACCCAAAACGAAATTGTGAAGGCTTATTGTATTTGTTGCTCATTTTACTATTATCTAACAACAACATTTTACCCTTCCTTTAGGTTAATTGAAGATGTCTTAAAGGAGAAAATATTTTATTATATTTGTCATATAAAATGGCTGTTCTTTATATCGATGCTTTAATCTAGTGCTTTCCATTCTTTAGTAACATTTAGTAAATGTGATTTTATTTTATTTACAGATTACGAAAGAAAATCTCTACTTAGCTAAAATTTTGGAAATACACATGTGTAAATATATAATATATACCATAATATATGAATATATACAATGACTTTGTAAAATGTAAGCCTATCATCTAAATAGAGTAATCTGGATCAAAAAAAAAAACATAATCAGTCATCTTCAGCTTTCGGGTGCCACGGGATTGATTCTGACATTGCTATGAGGATTTAGTTAATTTGTTTTTCGTAAAGCTAGGTGTATGCTTTTCCTAGATTTTCTACTGCTTTGGAAATTTGAGGGAAATAGGTCACCAGGGTATTTTATTCTAATCTGTTACAGTTATGTCTTTCGGAATCCTTGTAACACGTCATCTTACATGTTATCTTATAATTGGTATATATGAGAACAATGAGAGTCTATTGACATATTCGTGTACTTATGAGAAATACTGGCAGAAATAATCACAATGCATACCACGCTCTTTACCTGTTTTAATCAGGATAACTGTGTGTGTGTGTGTGTGTGTGTGTGTGTGTGTGTGTGTTTAAATCCAGTATTTCATGTTAAGTTGTTTAAAATGCAGAGGGAGATAGAGATACCCTTTTAAAACTACTCAGTGTTCTTTCTGTTCCCAGCACAGGGTTCTGTTTGCTCTGTCTGTCATGATGAGGGAGTGGGTAAGGAGAAAGAAAGGTCATGAGCTTGGGATCTTCAGAAAGAGAAGAAAAATGACTTATCAAGTACAAACAAATCACCAAAATCGATGGCATTTTTGGGGGGTTAGCTGCAAGCCAGTGATTGTTTAGGAGCCATCCAAAGCATCTGGCCTATTTATTTTGAATTCTTTAGTGATAAACACAAGGTTAAATGTAATTGAAAAAAAAAAAGAAAACAAACAAAAAAACCCGTCACTGTTTGTTGAGAGTAACAAATGAGTTAAGGAAAGAAATAGGTTAAAAAGTATCATGGCTTTACTTTTCTTATGCTGGAAGCTGTTTTTTAAAAGAATGGTTCACCGGTCGGGCGCAGTGGCTCACGCCTGTAATCCCAGCACTTTGGGAGGCCGAGGCAGGTGGGTCAGGAGGACAGGAGATCAAGACCTTCCTGGTTAACACGATGGAACCCCCGTCTCTACTAAAAAACACAAAAAATTAGCCGGGCATGGTGGCTGGGGCCTGTAGTCCCAGCTGCTCAGGAGACTGAGGCAGGAGAATGGCGGGAACCTGGGAGGCGGAGCTTGCAGTGAGCCCAGATCGCGCTACTGCACTCCAGCCTGGGTGACAGAGGGAGAGGCTGTCTCAAAACAACAAAAACAAAAACAAAACAATGGATCACCTCCTTGCATATTTGTTGAATACTCATTTCTGTCCTATTTATGTGTTTTGTAAAATTAAGTTCAATTTATCAAGTTAAGTTCAAAAGTTCAAAATCTTCTAGAAAATAGCATTTTGTTTAAAATAAGCTAATGAGATTTTCTAAAATTAATCATTGAAGGAGGTGTCAGGGAGGGGAGATAAAGTGATTTGAGTCATGTGTGGACAGAAGGGAAACCCAGCATTTTTCAAGCAAGAACCCAGGGAGTTGAAGCCATGAGTCTCTCAGGAACACAGAGTGATGGAGATGATTAACCTACCGAGATCAGAGGCTTTCCCCAGGCTGCACTTTGTCTCCTAAGGAAGAACATAGGAATCTTACTCACGACCTTCAGTCTGGCGACGCAATAGAGAGTGAGCCACTAAGGCACTGCTTCAACCCATCCTAAATTTGGAGAATGTCTATTTCTAACTGAAGACATACTTACGGGAGTTCTATTTGGAAAAAAAAAAAAATGAAATTACTATTATATTTTCTAATGCAATATTTGCCTGACAACTATTTAAAAGCACAAGTAAAAAAATACCCTGACTTTTTTTTTTTTTTTAAATACAGAGTATAGCTCTGTTGTCCAGGCTGGAGTGCAGTGGGCGATCTCGGCTCACTGCAACCTCTGCATCCCAGGCTCCAGCAATTCTCCTGCTTCAGCTGCTGGGACTACAGGCACAACCACCATGCCCGGCTAATTTTTGGGTTTTTTTTAGTAGAGATGGGTTTCACCATGTTGGCCAGGCTGGTCTCAAAATCCTGACTTCGTGATCCACCACCTCGGCCTCCCAAAGTGCTGGGATTACAGGTGTGAGCCGCCGGGCGCAGCCAAGAATTTTTTTTTTTTTTTTAAGTTTTCTTTGCTCAAAGGTGATATCCATGGTGGGGTGAAGGGAATATCTGATTTAAAATTTTACATTTTACATATTTTACTCCATCACTAGCTTGATAATATTAGAAACTGTTTTTTGGTCAGACATGGTACCTTCCATCTGTAATCACAGTGCTCTAGGAGGCTGAGGCAGGAGAATTGCTTGAGGCCAGGAGTTTGAGGACAGCTTGGCAACACAGACTGAGTCAATAAAACAAAAAAAAAAAAAAAAAAAAAACAGCCTTGGTGGCACACAGCTGTTGTCCCAGCTTCCAATGAGGCTGAGGTGAGAGGGCTGCTTGAACCCAGGAGTTCAAGGCTGCAGTGAGCTATGATAGTGCCAGTGCACTTTAGCCTGGGTGACAGAGTGAGACCCTGTTGCTAAATTTAAAAAAAAAAAAATTTAAATTAAAAATAGATACTGGCCGGGCACAGTGGCTCATGCCTCTAAACCAGCACTCTGGGAGGCCGAGGTGGGCGGATCACCAGGTCAGGAGATCGAGACCATCCTGGCTAACACGGTGAAACCCTGTCTCTACTAAAATACAAAAAATTAGCTGGGTGTCGTGGCAGGCTCCTGTAGTCCCAGATATTTGGGAGGCTGAGGCAGGAGAATGGCGTGAACCTGAGAGGCGGAGTTTGCAGTGAGAGGAGATCGCGCCACTGCACTCCAGCCTGGACCACAGAGCGAGACTCTGTCTCAAAAAAAAAAAAAAAAAAAAAAAAACACAAATTGNTTAAAAATAGATACTGGCCGGGCACAGTGGCTCATGCCTCTAAACCAGCACTCTGGGAGGCCGAGGTGGGCGGATCACCAGGTCAGGAGATCGAGACCATCCTGGCTAACACGGTGAAACCCTGTCTCTACTAAAAATACAAAAAATTAGCTGGGTGTCGTGGCAGGCTCCTGTAGTCCCAGATATTTGGGAGGCTGAGGCAGGAGAATGGCGTGAACCTGAGAGGCGGAGTTTGCAGTGAGAGGAGATCGCGCCACTGCACTCCAGCCTGGACCACAGAGCGAGACTCTGTCTCAAAAAAAAAAAAACTATAGGCCAGGCATGTTGGCTCAAGCCCGTAATCCCAGCACTTTGGGAGGCCGAGTCGAGCGGATCACGAGGTCAACAGATCAAGACCATCCTGGCCAACATGGTGAAACCCCTCTCTACTAAAATACAAAATTAGCCTGGTGCAGTGGCAGGTGCCTGTGATCCCAGCTACTGGGAGGCTGAGCAGGAGAATCTCTTAAACCCGGGAGGCGGAGGTTGCAGTGAGCCGAGACTGCCCCACGGCACTCCAGAGAGTGAGACTCTGTCTCAAAAAAAAAAAAAAAGAAAGAAAAAAGGAAAAAGGATACTGTATTTTTTAAAGCATCGTTAAAGAAACTGTAGATCCTGAATATTTGTAAATATCTAAATGCCATAATTAATATTATTCCTAAATGTGATTTCAGAATATCTTCATATTTAAAATTGTCTTTTATGCTGGTGCATACTATTAAGAAAAGGGTTAAGCTGTGTTACCATCTTCATTGCCTGCATCACTACGGAGGAAAGGTCAGACTCTCTTTGACCAGTGTCTTAACCTTCACTGAAGGAGCTGTCGCTGTCTTAACCCCAAGCATGTAGGCAGCAAAGACTGGTAGAGGTGGTAACAGAGGAGGTCTGAAGCATTTTTAGTCTATGTTCAGCTTGAGGAGGAGGCTAGGAGCAAGGTAGTATGCATCTTAAAGAGGGGAGAAGGGAGTCTCATTCCTGACAGCAGCCCCCAAAGATGGATGCCTGGGCTGAGCCTCCACCATAGCCTCTTTCAGAAGAGGCAAAAGAGGTCCCAGTGCCCATATCAACAAAGTGCATGGAGCACTCTTTATTTTCTACCTCTGGCACTGCTTAAACCCAAATCCATATTCATATCTGAGTCATTTCCATACAGGGGATGAGAAAAAATGTAAATGGCTGAGACTGAACTTACTAACATCTGAGTAGATTAAGTCCTGGAAGAAGTTATATCTAATTTACAGCTTTATAGAAATGTGACCTTTTTCAATGTACATTGTCTCCAACTAAAATTTATGCAGTATGCGTAAAAATTAGTACTCCATGGGTGGAGTACTATACACCCCAGTTCTCTAGGCATTCTTTCTTTCCACATTTTGAGACACATAGTTAATAAATAAATAAATAAATAGATAGATAGATAATTTTTTTCCTGGAAGAGTTAAATAGTTCTTAAACAGGACATTATAACACCTAACTGTAACAGGACAAATTTGATACGTATGAATACATTAAAGTAAGAAAATCTGTTAATCCAAAGGCACCATTAGTATAATAAAAATGAAAGCCAGAGAATACAAGAAGGTATTTTATATATTTTACATGTGTATCCTGAATATCTAAAGGATTCAATAAATATAGACAGTCAAATGGAAATATGGCAGAAGATTGGAAGAGGTGCTGCATAAGATGGGGTAGTCAAACACCCAGTATCCACACGAAAATATACTTGCCTTCCTTAGTCATCAGAAAAAAACAAATTCAGATATGACACTTCTACACACTCATCAGAATAGCACTTAAAAAAATACAAGGCATTAGCTTGGAGGTAGAGCAACTGGAACTCACATGCACTACTGGCAGTTGTGTAAATTTGAAAAACTACTGGCAATATCTATTATCTATACCCTATGACCTAGGAATTCTACTCTAAGGAATATCCCCCAGAGAAATGTGTATATGTTTTCAGAAAAAAAACTATGTTGAACATTATCATTGTGGCACAGTTTGTATCAACCCCAAACCAGAAACTACCTGTCTATGAATAAGACTCTGAATAAACAAACGATCTCTATTCGCATGGAATACAATACAGCCATGAAAATGAATGAAATATAGCTACTCACAACAACGTGGATGGATTTTGCAGATAAAATGTTGAGTTTAAAAAGTTAGACATAAAAGAGAACCTACTGTATCATCCCACTTTTGAGAAATTTAAAAACAAGGAAAACCCACCTGGAAGTCAAATTAGAACTCAGGATATAGCTTTGGAGAGAGGCCGAGACTGAGCAAGAGGGAGAGGAGGCTCAATGCTGTTTCTTGATCTGTGCTGCTTGCACAGGCGCATCACTTTGTAAAGTTCTTTGAGCTGCACACTTGTAACTATGCTCTTTCTTGTATTAGGTTTTGCATTACATAAAATAAGTTTGCTTTAGGAAATAATTATCTTTTTTTAAATGGCTTCTGCTTTTAGCTGTGAGTCAAGTTCTAATCTACAGATCCATAAGAGAAGATTCATTTTATAAACTTGATGTTTCTAAACCATTTATGTAAATATATATATTTATTTCCACTTTGGACACTCTAAAGTACTCTTTCCCATCAGTACTTTTTAATAAATCATACTTCAATAATCTACTTTTAGTTATTACTGAATAATGTAAACAGGGAACTACTACCCCCCTATAAACTGTCCAGCTGATCAACTCAAAAGTATTCTCTCTCAGAGAATGCAAGGCAGAGAGAGAGAGAGAGAAATGTAAATCTCTGTAAGAGAATTTCAAATCTTTGTGAAATTCAAATCAAAGTTTGATTTGACTTGCTCTAAGCCTTACTAAATAAAATGGCACCGACTGAGCAAGTTCAAAGTAGTAGGTGGCATGAGAAAAAGTATTATAAACATCTTGTTTTAGCATCAATAAATTATTTCAAATCTTCCACCTATACAGAATACTTTTCTATACTTAGTTTTTTAATCTGTGGAAGATCTGCGGATTCTAGATAGAAAAGCCGTCAGCAAGAACAAAAACTTTCTTGGAGGGGAAGGAAAAACATTCTCTGCAAATGATTCCATCTACAAATGTTTCCATTAAGTAGATTTTGACAGCTTCCTACTACTCTGAAAGACTTTCTCCTCCCTCCTTCCCTCCCTCCCTCCTCCTTCTTCCTTCCTTTTCCTTCCTTCTCCATTCCTTCCTTTCCTTCCCTCTTCAGGCACACAGGAACTGTTTAGAAATCAGAGTGCTACTTTACTCTAAAATATTACAAATCCATACTCCTAAGTAAACAGCTTGCAAGTTCTCTCCGTATGTGGCCAGAGCAAAGATACAATAGATAAACATCTCTTAAAAGCTCTATCAAAGTATAAAAACTCCTTAAATCTTTCTCAGGCATCTGAATCCTCAAGGAATACTTTTCTCCTTTTCTTCTCAGTTTCTCAGTGGAACCTGACTTAAGTAATTTTTGTCACATTTATCCAAAAAGTTTTTAAGAGTGTTTTGTCAATACTTCAGGGATATCTAACTTATAGATTACAATTACCTTTAGAATAATGAAATAAAATATCATACGACTTAATTCTGTTTTCACAATCATCTTTCATGTTTCATTTTGCAAATTTGATATTGTGAAAAATCCCAACAGAAAGAGGAGTAAGTGCAGAATGGTTGGGGAGAATGAAACCTTCTCTATAAAAAGAATACCATGGGCCAGGTGCGGTGGCTCATGCCTGTAATCCCAACACTTTGGGAGGTCGAGGTAGGCAGATCACGAAGTCAGGAGATCGAGACCATTCTGGCTAACAAGGTGAAACCCTGTCTCTACTAAAAAGTACAAAAAATTATCAGGGTGTGGTGGCACACATATGTAGTCCCAGCTACTCGGGAGCCTGAGGCAGGAGAATAGTTTGAACCTGGGAGGTGGAGGTTGCAGTGAGCCGAGATTGTGCCACTGCACTCCAGCCTGGGCAACACGGAGAGACTCCATCTCACAAAAAAAAAAAAAAAAAAAAAAAAAAAAGAATACCCTGCTACGAGTTATTTAGTAAGCTTCACACATGTACTTGCCCTATGATTCAATTAATGGGCATCGATTTACCAGTAACTGGAAGAATGCTTATGTTGTAGAATATTAGCTACATCTTTACTCCACATTTTTATTTGATGATATAGATGTATCAGTATCCTCATTGTATATAGGCGCAGAAAAATACTTCACAGAGGCATTTGCACATAGACTTAAGGTGGCAATGTGCCTGGGATTAAAATTCATTCCTGCTGCCCCCTAGGCCATCAGTTCTGGATGTCTCCACCAGAAGCAAAAATAAGAAAATAATACAACTAGTTTGACACTATGAATTTTAGAATGTCTGGACTTTTGGCTAGCTGGTAGCTTTCTTTTCAGACCTAAAGAAACAATTTGTATTTTTCTATCCTGGTTTCTTCACATCTCAATTAGTGTAGCACTTCATTCTAGCTTAGCAAAATGATTTAAACATGACAAAGTTGCTATACAGGTTGGATTCTGAATACCTTGGGAAAAGAATACTAACTAAAAGTATTGTTATTTTCGGCAATTTTAGCAGAATCTTCCTGTGGTCTGTTATGATTAATTTTCTTGAGGAGCTCAGGATTTTAATGTCATGAGTCAGAAGTGCTGAAGTCTCATAGGACAGTTCCTTTAGAAACATTGCCAGAGGAAATTGGGGATATCATCAGAGATCTTTTTATTTTCTAAATCCAGGTGAAGAATGACAGGGTCCAACAATTTGATAAGACATTTACTATTACTCCTTGTATCAACATTTCAACCCCTAAATTATTCTTTGCCCTAATGCCGTGACAGGAAGTCTGCATTAAGGTAAAAGGAAATAATAAATTCAACAAGAATGTTTTTAATGGATGTTCAGCACCCAGCACCATCACAGACATCACGGTGCACACCAAAGCAGTGCAAAGCACGGTCTTATCTATTTTGAACTTAAAAGTATGTAGGGATGCAGGACACACATATGTGAAATGGTTTGATGAGGCAAAGCAAAAATAACCAAATGCTAAAATTCAGCGATTCACATGATACATGCCAATGGAAACTTAAGAAGAAAAATGGTCAAGGTAGGCAAGAAATTTTAAGGGCAAGTGTCAGAAAAATAATATGAACTAAAGCTGGATCTTTGAGATAGAACAGAATTGAGAAGTTGAGAGGCCTGTAATTTCTGAAGAGTAGACTGTTTCTTCCTGCCTCTGACCTCCACACATGTTATTCACTCTACATAAAAAATACATATTTCTGCATCTCCCACTTTACCTCTGTACCTCACCCCTAGGCATTTAACTCCAAACTAAATTGTTTTATTTTTGGTATAAAATGTTTCTCTGGGAAAACCTTATCTGATTCCCTGGTGTAGAGGTGACATCATGATGTTATCATAGCTCTCTGAATTTTAACACTGTTTAATTTGCAATTATTGTTTAAATGTCCATTTCCTGACATGAATGTATTCTATATAGGGACAGGGACTGTGCTGATCATTACTATATACCCAGTGAATGGTAATTACCATTAATGAATACATAAAGGATTAGGAGATCACATGTGTCATTCCCCATATTTAAGGGAGTCAACGAAGGTTAAATGACATGTGTTGCACAGACAGGTGTAACAGACTCAACACTATAATCACAACTGCAGACTCTCACCCATATGTTCTTTCCACTCTAGTGTGATGCTTCAGAAGTATTATCCAAGGGAATAGAAGAAGGAAATGTCAAAGGAGAAAGTCCTCCAGAGGAGAAAAGAGTAAACGAGCAGGGCTTACTTGGGAACTGCTAGAGGTTTACGCTTTTTTAAAGCACTCAACATTTACAACAAGAGATTAGCATGGTGCATTAAGTACACTTTTTAGCCTGCATTTTAAGAGCCGTTTCCCACTAATACCTTCAAGCACACTGTTCACCATCTTCCTTTAATATTAAATCAGACGGCTGTGCCCGGTGGCTCACACCTGTAATCCCAGCACTTTGGGACTCTGAGGCGGGCAGATCACTTGATGTCAAGAGTTCGAGACCAGCCTGGCCAACATGGTGAAACCCCATCTCTACTAAAAATACAAAAAATTAGCCAAGCGTAGTGGGGTGCACCTGTAGTCGCAGCTATTAAGGAGGCTGAGGTGGGAGAGTCAATTGAACCCAGGAGGCAGAGGTTGCAGTGAGCTGAGATTGTGCCATTGCACTCTAGCCTGGGTGACAGAACAAGACTTTGTCACAAAAAAAAGTGTGTGTATATATGTGTATATGTATATACACACACACACATAAACACTTTATATAAATATACTTTTTTTAGCATATATATGCTTTTTAGTATATATATACTTTTATAGTATATATACATTTTTTGTATACATTTTAGTATATATACACTAAAAGCATACATATACTAAAATTAAATATATACTTTTAAATATAAATATATATTAAAAAGTATATATATACTTTATATATATGTATACTTTTTTAAGTGTATGTGTGTATATATATATATTTTTGAGACACAGTCTCACTCTGGCGCTCAGGCTGGAGTGCAATGGCACAATCTCGGCTCACTGCAACCTCTGCCTCCTGGGTTCAGGCGATCTTCCCACCCCACCCTCCCGAGTAACTGGGACTACAGGCAGGCATCACCACTCCTGGCTAATTTTTTTTTTTTTTTTTTTTTTTTTTTTTTTTCCAGACGGAGTCTTGCTCTGTCGCCCAGGCTGGAGTGCAGTGGCACGGTCTCGGCTCAATGCCAGCTCCGCCTCCCGGGTTCACGCCATTCTCCTGCCTCAGCCTCCTGAGTAGCTGGGACTACAGGCGCCCGCCACCGTGCCTGGCTAATTTTTTGTATTTTTAGTAGAGACGGGGTTTCACTGTGTTAGCCAGGATGG
This sequence comes from Rhinopithecus bieti, assembly GCF_001698545.2. NCBI lineage: Eukaryota > Metazoa > Chordata > Mammalia > Primates > Cercopithecidae > Rhinopithecus > Rhinopithecus bieti. Next base: position 302,479 of record NW_016803102.1, read on the forward strand.
TCTCGATCCTCGTGATCCGCCCGCCTCGGCCTCCCAAAGTGTTGGGATTACAGGCCTGAGCCACCGCGACTGGCCACTCCTGCTAATTTTTTATATTTTTAGTAGAGATAGGGTTTCACCATGTTGGCCAGGCTGGTTGAATATATATATATATACACATAAATTCAGACTCCATTTTACTTAGGAACGCAATCTTGTTCTTTTTAAACAGAAATCATTACTGTCAACCTTGTATCACAATTATTCAGAAAGCTCTCCACTCTACATTTATAATCTCCTTTAATACTGATGTTTTATTCCAGTTGAGAATAAAACAATATATCTTGTTTTATAGATTGCTCTGAAAGAAAACTTTTTTAAAAAACAGAATTTATACATATGAAAATTTCGATCATTCAAAAGTTGGAAATAAGTAGAAGTTAATAGGCAAAAATATGTCAAAACATTGCAAGTTCAAAGTAAATACAAATTTTAGTTTTCTCCTAGGTGGATCTGAAGTAGTCTTGTGAAAACATTCTGAGTTTGTAGAAATACTTAAAACATTCAAAAGGAGTAATGCAAATAAAATATCAGTTAAAGAAGGGAACTTCAAAAAAAAGCATGGAAAAGATTTCAAGAGCATAAAATTTATGTAAAGAATCCAAAGCTCTCACATAAATACAGAAACAGTATGTGAATGTGCTAACACATTGTGAAGAGAACTTCTCTAAAGAAGAATTTGGAGGAAAGAGACTTTATTCCAGTGAACAGTTTGCAAACTGAGGAGATACAGCCTTCTGTGTAAAACGAAGATATGTTCCAGAGAACAAATGAGGGGTCTAGCTTTTATAGAGAATGCTCTTGCCCAGTGGTCCTCCTAGGTAAATAAAGGATTCACATTTGCTTACTTCTGATAGATGGATGCAAGCCACAGCCTATTGGTTAGTTCAGACGTTATGAACATGTACAGTCAGCTGTGAAATTCCTAAAGTTAATCAGATGTGTGTATTTTCCAGAAACTCAGAGGAAGATGTGACCGCTAATCAGCAAATGGTCATTTGGCTCCTTTTTAAATTTAGACCCAGTGAGTCACTTGAGCTTTATTTTGAGGGACTGGCTCTTTCAGGTTCATAACATTCAGGGACTCTCCACGTCTTACACATACTTTTCTTTGTTTCTTCTATTCTCAAAAACCTTCCATTGATGGCAATGCTTTTTCCCTTAGGGAGAATACCACATCACCATGCACAGAAATCGCAGGCAGGAAATGATCTGGGACTTTAAGTCATCAACAAAACAACTCACATAACAGGAGAAGGAAAGAATTAAGAGTCTAGCACAACAGGGGCTTCCTCTTTTACAATTGATAAACTGGTCACACCTCCTATTTCTTATTTTGACCTAGAAGTGCTAAAAGAAACTAAAGAAAAACTATTTTGCTTATGAAGTTAATCTAACTGAAAGTAATATGCCTCTTTTTTGGATTCTCAAAAAATTTTCTTTCTGGGTGATATGATTTTATGCTGGATAAATAAAGTAAGCACACCCAGTGTCATATACAACACACAAGTGGCTTGTACTGTTCTGGGGTGGCAAGAATAATAGTGAAAGTCAACATAGACTGGAGATGAGTATTGGTGAGTATTTTTGACAAGAGAAGCTCTCAGTGAATTGTACAGTGTATACTTGTAAATTATGAAGCCACTCAGACCAAAACATAATGAAAGTAGCATGAACAGAATTTTTGTCTGTTCTTATAGAAATCAGAGAGATATATTAGCATGTAACTGTATATCATGAGAAGATTGCAATTTTACATGATGCAATGCAAGATGAAGATGAAGCATGGTTGCTATATCCAACCTGAAGTGCATGCCGACAATGCTAATTTCATGGCTTTGAATGTAAGAAAAGTCAGTGCATGCTTCACTTTGTGTTTGCTCAGAAAGTATTTAGTTAAGGCTTACCATACTCCAAGCACTATAATAATCCTCACAGGAAAAACAAATATAGCACCAAGGATCAGTGACTGATTGCAGATTCATGATATGTTAGCTGCTCCCTGGTCAACATTATTCACTGTCCAGAACTAGGACATGCAGTTTGACAGTGGCCTTTCTGTTCAGTTTGTTTATACTTTCTCATGCCCAATTTCCATTCCAATCAGTGCAATTTTTCAAAGAAGTGTAACCAAAACTAAGAATGAAGTGTGTGATTTTTTTTATATGAAGCAGAAACAAACTCTAAATTAAAGCATCCATTAGAATTTACAGACATATAAATTATTCTTGCACATGTATTAGCCAAGAGCCTTTCAGTTGTGAATAAAAGATCCTCAAATGAGTCTACTCTAGACTAAGGAGATAACTTACTGGTCTGCAGAGTCCACAGGAAGGGTTGAATCACATAAGCAGGGAAAATAGGACAAGAATCTCTGTAAAGATTTGAAATGCAGACTCAAATGCCAACAATGCTGTCCTTATCTCTTTTTGATTGGCTTCTCTCGGCATGCCAACTCCATTTTCATCACACTCACTTCCTTCATAATGGAAAATGTAAACTTTAATTGTTCTCAATTTTGTATTCTGTGGCTTGAACCACCAAGTAGATTTCCTAAATTCAAAAACCCAAAATAAGTTTGATTAGGTTCTTTCTCTTAGACCAATGCCTTGAGATGATCAAGTAAGAACATAGCAACTTTCATTGGAAGGTCTTGGTTGGAGCAGAAAGAGAAGCACTTCCTGAAATAAGGAGTTGAGAGTGGTCAAAATAAAAGCAGTCCCTTAGACCATATGTTTGCAAAAGCAATGTTAATCATGTTTGTTAGTGCCCCTCATTAAAGGATCCAGGTAACGAGTACCCATAATTTATGACAAGAAAAGGATTTATTCTCCCAAAGTTGTGTTTTATTGGACAATAAAATGACTACACCTATTATGTTTCTTATTTTTGCAGTTGCTACCAAAAACTTCAGAATTAAAATACACAGTCAATAACCAGCTTACTTCAGGTTCATGGAAACATTTTCTACTATTTTCTACAAGTTTTCTTACTGTCAATTTTTTTTTACTGTATTTTTCTGTGCCTTAAAAAAGTTCTTTGAATTACTTTTAAGAACAGATGAAGAAAAATAAATATAAATGACAAGAAGCCCATATCATTGACCTCATGGGTACTACACTTGCTAAAATAATCTCCTCTGATGAATGTCATGGGCCAATTTGTGTATGAGAAAAAAACTCTCTGATAATTAAAAAGAACATTATTGGTTTTCCTCTTCATCAATTTGGACTGCTGTACAAAAAATGCCATAGACCAGGTGGTTTATCCACAACAGAAATTTATTGATCGCAGTTCTGGAGGCTGGGAAGTCCAAGATCAGGGCACCAGCAGATTCCATGTCTGGTGAAGGCCTGTGTCCTCATAGACAGCTATCTTCTCACTGTAACCTCACATGGCAGAAGGGTGAATGAGCTCCTTTGGCTGCTTTATAAGAGCAGTAATCCCACTCATGAAGCCCTTATGGCCTAATCACCTCCCAAAGACCATATTCCTAATACCATCACCTTGGACATTAGGATTTTGACATATGCATTTTGGGGGAAACAAACCTTTAGACCACAGCAACTGGGTATATTAATTTTATTAATCACAAATCTGTTTTGACTTGAAAATTTCAAGCATTTTACTATTTGTAATTACTGACCTTTCATGAGCATACTGTGTTACTTTCCTAATACCTAGTTCTGCATTCTTCATAAGGAGTAAGCGCAATTCTTGCAGATGTGTAGATATCTTCCCTCCATTTACATACAACTTAAACTATCTTTTTTTTTAGACAGAGTCTTGCTCTGTCGCCCAGGATGGAATGCAGTGGCGCAATCTTGGCTCACTCTAAGCTCGGCCTCCCTGGTTCACACCATCCTCCTGCCTCAGCCTCCTGAGTAGCTGAGACTACAGGTGCCCGCCACCATGCTCGGCCAATCTTTTTTTTTTTTTTTTTTTTTCATAGAGACGGGGTTTCACCATGTTAGCCAGGATGGTCTCGATCTCCTGACCTCATGATCCACCCGCCTCAGCCTCCCAAAGTGCTGGGATTACAGGTGTGAGCCACCGTACCCGGCCCCAGAACTTAAACTGTCTTCTAATGCAAGAGTAGAAATAATTTTCAAAAGAAAACATCTTGTCTTGGTTGTCAAGGAAACAGCAGTGAGAGCAGAGGTCGGCCCAGCACAGTGAAGGCAGAGAGAGGAGAAGCAGCAGAACAGCTGTGGCAGTACAGGCTGGTTCCACTCTAGCTGCTCAATGTTATTTTCAACTTCCGTTTGTAAGTGACTTGGACTATTTACTCCTTCCCATATTCCTATAACCAGGATAAAAACATTCCTTCCCACCTTTCAAATCTCAGCCTGTAGACCTGTATAGGAGTGAATGAACAGAAATTAGTCGATTTTAAACCAGTGGCAAATATCTTCAGAGGCAGAATTTTTCTTTTTTAAGTGACTGTGGCCCTTGAGATAATGGTCCTATTGCTGACTTTCTTGACATGTGAGTGAGAGGTTGTCAGTTGTTTACAGAGACTGTTGACGACCATTAGCATAATCAATATAGAAATAAATAATTGATAAGTGAGGCATCGTTTAGCGATTGACTTAAAAGAATTATTTTTTATTAATGTTTGTATGTTCTGACTTCAAAATAAGGATGGTTTTAGAATGTGATTTTAGAAAACAAATCTATTATTTTAAAGAAAAATTCTTTAAGTGAGGTTTAACAATGGCAGTCATTTATGGTTTTCTTTTTTTGAGGTGCACAAACACAAAGAATTGTGCAACAGCAAATGTTAGAAAGCTTCTTGCTTGTGATGACTGACTTGGGTCTCTCATAATTTACCAGATTCCAGGTTTTTGCCTCCACAAAACATGGCTTTCAATGCAAAGAATGAAAGTTTCTCGTTAACATGGGCAAAATATTATTTGGGCTTATAGCACATCTCTCTATACAAATTTATATTAATTCCTGATGACAAGTTTTTCAGTGACACATTGCTGAGGCACGCTGGCTCTGCCCAGCAATTTGTAGGAGTATTAGACAATCTGGTGGCACAAACCAAGGATTGTTAGCCCAACTTTAGTGCAATTAAAAGTGTCTTTGCCTCTTAAGGCCTAGTCTCAGATGTTCCTCAAAGTCACTTCTGCATCATATTATATTAGTCTAACCAAATCCTAAGAGGAGTACAGACTCAAAGAGTAAACAAAAAGACAAAAAGATATCCTTCCTTTCTCTTTCTTTCTTTCTTTCTTTCTTTCTTTCTTTCTTTCTTTCTTTCTTTCTTTCTTTCTTTCTTTC
>NW_016803102.1:308279-316402 GCF_001698545.2 Rhinopithecus bieti
CTTCCTTCCTTCCTTCCTTCCTTCCTTCCTTCCTTCCCTCTCTCTCTCTCTCTCTCTCTCTCTCTCTCTCTCTCTCTTTTTCTCTCTTTCTTTCTTTCTTTCTTTCTTTCTTTCTTTCTTTCTTCTTTTCCTGAGATGGAGTCTGCTCTGTCACCCAGGCTGGACTACAGTGGCAGGATCTCAGCTCACTGCAAACTCCGCCTCCTGGGTTCAAGCGATTCTCCTGCCTCAGCCTCCCGAATAGCTGGGGATTATAGGCCTGTGCCACCGTGCCTGGCTAATTTTTGTATTTTTAGTAGAGATGGCCAACCTGGTCTCGAACTCCTCGGGTGATCCACTTACCGTGGCCTCCCAGAGTGCTGGGGTTACAGGCGTGGGTCACCGCGCCTGGCCGATGGAATTTCTTCATGAGAGAACCTGCAAACCATAGTGGGCAATGTTCTCACCCTTTGTACCTGTATGTGACTTCTTTTCACCTGTAAAGTATTTTCACTGCCACCCTCAAAAGTCTAATGGCTCCCAGGCTTTTGGCTTGGTAAATGGGGTGGTATTTACTGCTTTGCAGAACATACTGCATTGGAGAAGACTTTGCGGCAGCCAAGTGAAAGTTTGCTCTGTTGCTCTGGATGTAGATTTTATCTCAGAGATTGCTTTGAACTGGAGATATGTATTTTTTGAATCATCATTTTATATCACCGAGGGGGGCTGCATAGAATGAGTAGATAAGATAATTTACGGTTGTTCCCTAAGGAGGAACAAGATTAAGGAAAGCCAGAAATACAGAGCAAAGAAGACCAGGAAGAGAAACCAGCAAGCTGGGAGAAATGCTTGAGAGGAGCAGTATCAAAAAGGTAAGGAGAGACTGGTCCAGAGGTAGCAAGTTATCTCAACTGATTGTTCATGCTCAGTTATAGATTAAACTCCTTGTTATATTTTCCCCCAGCTCCTTCTCACTACTGCACTTGACCAGTTTTAAAACAATACTTAAGGAAGGTGTCAGACATTTAATATGAAGAAGGAGAGAATATCATCAAAATCTTTGACTAGATCAAGAACCGTAAGAAATAAAACACATAAATACAACATCTTGGAATATCTGAAAAAACAAGCATCACTTTTCCTACAAAATTACATGACTATTACCAAGGTATAGCATAGTATATTAAAATATATTAGGTCATAAATTGACATTAGTGGATAAATACTCCATAGCACATTATTGAAGAGTAGATTAGTGACCAAAACCTAAATATCCCTCATTGACTTCATCCAGTGAATTAAAAAATTGCAAAAGATAAATTCTCTCTTTCAAGGCAACCTTGGTACTAACAAAGGATGAGAGATAGAAAACACAATGCAAGATAATACTGAGATTTCAGTCAAATAAATAAAATAAAGAAACTCAACTTGTTAACAACTCCCTTCTTGACTTAGGTATTACATCCCAAATGCATGTGCGTGCACGCACGCACACACACACAAACACACACACACACACCCCAGGCACGGTGAAGATCACTGATGGGATGGGCAAGGGGCATGACCAAGGGAACAACAAGGTGATTAGATTAGTTATCCAAGAAATCATTGCAGTGTCAAAGAAGTAGGGAGTAGATTTCCATTTCCTTTTTTTTTTTTTTTTTGAGACGGAGTCTCGCTCTGTTGCCCAGACTGGAGTGCAGTGGTGCGATTTTGGCTCACTGCAAGCTCCGCCTCCCGGGTTCACGCCATTTTCCTGCCTCAGCCTCTCGAGTAGCTGGGACTACAGGTGGCCGCCACCATGCCTGGCTAATTTTTTGTATTTTTAGTAGAGATGGGGTTTCACTGTGTTAGCCAGGATGGTCTGGATCTCCTGACCTCGTGATCCGCCCACCTCAGCCTCCCAAAGTGCTGGGATTACAGGCGTGAGCCACCATGCCTGGCCTCCATTCCCCCTTTCTAATGGAGTTACATTGGGTGTGGTAGGGGTTATTAACTAGTCTTTTAGGTGTAACTTGTTAGACCATGAGAAACCACATCCAGGCCTGTCTCAAAAGCTGCTTATTACTCAATACCTTGGCTTGGAAAGAATGCAAGATTTGTTTTGAGTTATATTTCTTTGGTGAGAGAAAGATTGCATTTCGTATTGTACATAGGATGATTTCTGGTATTAGGAATACTTTTGGAAAGATCTATATATAGAAATAATAGTGCAACCAGGTGCAGTGGCACATACCTGTAGTTCCAGCTGCTGGAGAAACTGAGACAGGAGGATGGCTTGAGCTCAGGAGTTCCAGACTGCAGTGAGCTGTGGGCAACAGAGCAAGACCTTGTCTCTAAACAAATAAAAATAAAATGCAGGCCAAGCGCGGTGGCTCATGCCTGTAATCCCAGCAGTTTGGGAGGTCAAGGCGGGTGGATCACGAGGTCAGGAGATCGAGACCATCTTAGCTTACATGGTGAAACCCCATCTCTACTAAAAATACAAAAAATTAGCCGGGTGTGGTGGCGGGTGCCTGTAGTCCCAGCTACTCGGGAGGCTGAGGCAGGAGAATGGTGTGAACCTGGGAGGTGGAGCTTGCAGTGAGCGGAGATCATGCCACTGCACTCCAGCCTGGGTGACAGAGTGAGACTCCGTCTCAAAAAAATAAAATAAAATAAAATAAAATAAAATAAAATAAAATAATGCAAAGTAAAAGAAGGACACACAATTGAAAAAAGAAATAACAGTGCATGTCAAAGTATCTTTTTTGAAAAGAAAGACCTACTATTACCTTTCCAATATCCTTAGTGGCCATAGGGCCAGGCACATTATCTATGCTGGATCATTCAGAGAATCCTGTTACTCTATCACAACTGGTTCAAAAAAGATTCTGTAACCTAAGTACAGAGAAACTGATTTCTTTTTCTGGAATTCTATAATAGGATCAAGAGGAAGAAAAAGTGATTGGGAAGACAAAGTTAGATTAAGAGAGAGAAAGAGAGACAGAGAGAAAGAGATCTCACATCTATGTGTCAAACTTTGTAACTAGAAGTGTGTCAGTCAGAGGCTGCCAACAGCTATATATATGCATATAAAAGTAAGCCCTAGAGAAAAAGTAGAGAGACTGGGGGAAAGGGACATAGTCCTAGCTGGCAACATTGTTATAGTACCTGGATTTCACTGGGTCTGATGATTCTCCTGGAGAACTCCCTTGTAGGGTAAACCAGTGAATTCTTAAGCTAGTTTGAATTGACTTTCTGATACTTGAATGTAGGAATTTTTAATACGATGATGTAAATCAAATAAAACACAAATAACAAGCACCAGAAAATACAACATAGTCCTACAGAAAATGTGGGAATTTATAAGTCAATATTAGGAAGTGTTGGGTAAATTATTTCTACCCTAATACATGAGCAAAAACTTGCAATTATGCCCCCAGGATCTTAGCTACATATGATGGAGGGAAATGAATATTCATTTAAAATTTAAAAATTACATATTAAGTAATTGAAGAGTAAAATCATCTGCTGACGGTAATTATTCTTTGTGATACCCTAAGTGTCATGAAGACAAAATAACAGAAAATGACAAAACTCACTCATTCAAAGGTTGGCCTATAATATGTGTCCACGAGCTGTAGTCACATATACAACAAACACAGGGAGATGGTTAAAAAGCACAGACTTATTTATTTAAAAATAAATCTTTTGGCCAGACACGTTGGCTCACGCCTGTAATCCCAGCACTTCCAGAGGCCAAGGCAGGTGGATCATGAGGTCAAGAGATTGAGACCATCCTGGCTAACACAGTGAAACCCTGTCTCTACTAAAAATGCAAAAAATCAACCAGGTGTGGTGGCAGGTGCCTGTAGTCCCAGCTACTCTGGAGGCTGAGGCAGGAGAATGGTGTGAACCCTTGAGGTGGAGCTTGCAGTGAGCCGAGATTACACCACTGCACTCCAGCCTGGGCAACACAGTGAGACTCCATCTCAAAAAATAATAAATAAATAAATAAATAAATAAATAAATAAATAAATAAATAAATCTTCAGTTTCTGTTTAGCCAGAAGAGCTTAATCGAAAATTAAATATGATTATTAGAATCTATATTGTAACTCTTAAGAATTTTCTGGCCAGACACGGTGGCTTACGCCTGTAATCCCAGCACTTTGGGAGGCCGAGGCAGGTGAATCATGAAGTCAGGAGATTGAGACCATCCTGGCTAACACGATGAAACCCTGTCTCTACTAAAAATGCAAAAAATTAGCTGGGCGTGGTGGTGGGCACCTGTAGTCCCAGCTACTCAGGGGGCTGAGGCTGTAGAATGGCCTGAACCAGGGAGGTAGAGCTTGTAGTGAGCTTAGATTGTGCCACTACACTCCAGCCTGGGCGACAGAGCAAGACTGTCTCAAAAAAAAGAAAAAAAGAAAGAAAGAAAGAAAGAGTTTTCTAAGCCATGACCCAGAGAGAGTCAGCTATCTCTCCAGTGACACCACCAAGTAGGGGAGGTGTAAGGCATTCTGTCATGCTTTGAGGGACTCTGAGATTAAGGGAGGTGTGGTGGGCAGAATAGATCCATATGTGGGAATGATTTTTCCCATCTTCCTCACTGCCTTCCAGTCTACACACACATGCGCACACACACACTGACCACCACTGCCACTGCCACCACCCCACACATTTCATTCTATGGTTTCTCCCCTAGCATTTCCAAAGAAGACCACAATATCTAGTTCCAAAAATTAAATAAAAATGTTTTTGTCTGCCTGACTCCTTGTACCCCAAATGTCAATCCCTGTATTCCAAATCAAGCTTGTAATCCACAGGCTTAAAACTCTTGTGATCATCTGACATTTCATTTAACTAATCAAATTCTCATTATGCTATTATGCTTTAAGCACCAGGAAGCTGAAAGCCAGATTTGCAGCAGCTCATTAGACAGCACTGTGTGCTTCTCTGTACACAGTTATGGGCTGAATTACACTCCCCGTCCCCAAATTATCATGTTGAAGGCCTAACTCCCAGTACCTCAGAATGTGACTGAATCTGGAAATAAGACCTTTAAAAAGGGAACTGAAATAAAATGAGGTCATATGGGCAGGCCCTCCTTTTGTTCAGTGTGTCTGGTGTTGATATGGTTTGGCTGTGTCCTCATCCAAATCTCACATTTAACTGTAATAATCTCCAGGTGTCAAGGGCGGGGACAGGTAGAGATAATTGAATCATGGGGCAGTTTCCCCGTGCTCTTCTTGTGGTAGTGAATAAGTCTCACAGGATCTGATAGTTTTATAATTAGATGTTCCTCTGCACAAGCCTTCTTGCCTGCCGCCATGTAAGATGTGACTTTGCTCCTCCTTCGCCATCTGCCATGATTGTGAGGCCTCCCCAGCCATGTGGAACTGTGAGTCCATTAAATCTCTTACCTTTATAAATTACCCAGTTTCAAGTATGTCTTTATTAGCAGTGTGAGAACAGACTAATACAGGCAGCCTTATAAAAAAAGAGATTAGGACACAGATGTTTACACAGGGAAAACCATGTGCAGACACAGGGAGAAGGGAGCTATTCATAAGCCAAGGAGAGAGGCCTCTGAAGAAAACAGCCCTGCTGACTCCTTGATCTTGGACTTCTTCCAGCCTTCATAATTATGAGAAAATAAGTTTCTCTTGTTTAAGCACCCAGCTTGTGGTATTTCTTAGAACAGTCCCAGCGAGTCAGTATACTGAGGTCTTCCCACTGTTTCACAATTTATCAGCTCAACTTTCCGTTTCCAGAACTATTTATTTTATTCTCATTATTGTATATTTTCTCATAAGGTACATCACCTTTGTGTGTGTGTGTGTGTGTGTGTGTGTGTGTGTGTGTGTGTGTGTATGTGTACTGAATAGATTTTTTAAATACTGATAGTGCTGTCCGGGTGCAGTGGCTCACCCCTGTAATCCCAGCATTTTGGGAGGCTGAGGCGGGTGGATCACCCGAGGTCAGGAGTTTGAGACCAGCTTGACCAACATGGCAAAACCCCGTCTCTACTAAAAATACACACAAAAACAGTTAGTTGGGCGTGGTGGCGGGCGCCTGTAATCGTAGCTACTCAAGAGGCTGAGGCAGGAGAATCGCTTGAACTCGGGAGGTGGAGGTTACAGTGAGCCAAGATGGTGCCATTGCACTCCAGCCTGGGCAACAAGAGTGACACTCCCTCTCAAAAAATAAATAAATAAATAAAATACTGATAGTATGGCTGTCTCTCAATTTCACTGTGTTGAAATTTGTGATAGTTTACAAACATCCTTAAGTTTTTTAGTCATTTTTAAAATCCACACTTTTTGTATTGGTCATAGCTTTGACTAACACATTCTCTGGCATCCTGGAGGTACCAAACGTCCCCTTACAGTTCAGTTTCTGTTTAACCAGAACCCTAATCCTAATGCTCCTTTGTACAGCCCACAATGATAGTTAAGATTGCATAGCCTTCCAATAAAAAAAAAAGTGAATTATCAGTGTTGCTAAGAAGTCATAAGTCTTAAGAAAATGATCCTTCCAAGTCTTTGGGGCAAACATTTTAAGATAAATGAATAAATAATCAACCATCAGGGATAACCTGAAAACAGTTAACCAAAGTAGTTTCTTTTTTTGTATGACAACTGGGAAATCTAAATCCCTGATGCAGATTAATTCTGCTGTCCACTTCAAGGAGATGATTCACATTCTGAGTCACCAATTACTCCTTTTCAGTGTTATCAGTGGTAACTGGACAGAGGTTGGGATGAAAACCAAACTATTTTTGTCAGCCATTTATAATTCTTGTTTCACAAAAAAAGATATGAATTAACAAACAAGCAGAGAGATTGTGGCATATCTTGAGCACTTAGCATTTAGAACAGAATGAGAGAGAGTCATATAGCAATACTTACCATGGAGTTTTCCTTCTCATGCACTTCACACAGGCATTACTACATCAGAAATAGTTATACATGTTCTCATAGTAAGAATGTCCAAGTTCAACTTGGGAATCCATAAGCCAAGCTCATATAGCAACAGCATCCATCTCTGGTCTGAAATACCTCTTATTTCCTGTTTCAGATATTGTGATACCTCAGTAAAGCTAAGAAGGCAGCCCAAGTAGATAACACGCTGGTGTTCTGGTGGAGTTTAAAATCATTATATTATGTAGATTGGGTTGCAGATAGATTGCAGATATCAACTGAAGCTTTTTTTTTTTTTTTTTTTTTTTTTTGAGACAGAGTCTCCCTCTGTCGCCTAGGCTGGAGTGCAGTGGCGCAATCTCTGATATCCGCTCACTGCAAGCTCCGCCTCCCGGATTTACACCATTTTCCTGCCTCAGCCTCCCGAATAGCTGGGACTACAGGCGCCTGCCACCACGCCCAGCTAATTTTTTGTATTTTTGGTAGAGACGGGGTTTCACTGTGTTAGCCAGGATGGTCTCGATCTCCTGACCTTGTGATCCACCCGCCTCGGCCTCTCAAAGTTCTGGGATTACAGGCGTGAGCCATTGCGCCCGGCCTCAACTGAAGTTTCTATCAGTAAACAGGTCAAGACTTTGGGACTGACCGGCTCACTGGGATAGACATTGTCAAGTTTAAACAATGTTTGCTATAATGTAGATAATAATAAAAATAATTTTTAAATGCCTGCCAAATATTCTTACTTCACCTGATATAAGATCTAAAAATAGGGAGCACAGCATTTACTGTTTCTGAAACCTTTTATTCTTCACTGAAAATAACCTCGTTTTCCTAGCTCAGCAGATACTTAGGTAATCCTTCTCAACATCATCTCTAAATAAAAGCTAAAACATGACACTACCTGTTTATTGAAAAGAAAAGTGACAGGATTTTATATGCCGGATCCCAGCAGTAGGCTCATGGGATGAGAAAGTCTAGGGAAAGCAATGGTGGTAAGTATGTGTCTGAGTTTGGAGACCTTCATTTTTGTACTGATACAATTGTAAGAGAACATTCCACATTGTGTACTGGTTGATGAAGCATAAGAATTTAAAGTGAGGCTGCTTTAGCTTTTGTTTGTTCATTTGAACATTTTGCTTGTCAAAATAGTCTGGCACTCCCAGTGAGTTTTTTTTTTTTTTTTTTTTTTTTTTTTTTTTTTTTTTTTTTGGGGGGGGGGGGGTTGGAAAGGGGGGGG
>NW_016803102.1:317721-319274 GCF_001698545.2 Rhinopithecus bieti
CCCCCCCCGGGGTTTTTTTTTTTTTTTTTTTTTTTTTTTTTTTTTTTTTTTTTTTGGTGGTGATGAGGTTGGAACAGTAGAGGTTTCTGTTGAGTTTCTGGGCAGAAATCCCTTAAATGGAGAATATGTGCCATTGTCTGATAGAAATGGTACATAAATTGAGTCCTGGGGAGCTATTTCCCTATTACTTGTAGAATAAAGATGATTTCTGTGGCTAGTCATGCAGGGCCGTGATTGCAAATTTTGTTTTCTATAGTTTTTTGTTGTTGCTGTTTGGCTTTCTAGCTTTTATGATTTGAAAAAGATGCTGAGAGACTAAGCTGGAATACCCCAAGGCAGGATAAAACCTTGTAGGCATCTAAAAAATGCCATGGAAATATTAATCTGCCATTGTTTTGCTTGGGGTTCTAGAGAACTTTGTTCTTTTCTACTGTATTTGCCCTCATTTCTGTAGAACATCTAATTTAAAAAAAATTGATTCATTCAGAAGTTGGTAAGTAGAGGATTTCAGTGTATTGGAAAAATAGCATTTATAGATAGAATTGTTCTTTCTCTCTCTTAATACTGAATCACAGAATTGCCACACATTGAAATTTTCAACTCTCAACAACAAATGATCAAAACATATGGATCACTCACTCAAGGGGGTCTTAGAGGAGGAAAAAAAAGGTGGAAGGAGTAAGGAGAGGCTAAATACACCATGGCATCAGAAGACCAGACTTTGCTGCAAACTCTGATTTTATACTCAGCTTTTCAATACTTTTCAAATGTTGGTATTTCTTGGCTGATGATCATTTGGTAAGATGACACAGATAAAATAACACTTCTCATTTTTCAGGCATGATTAAATTCAACAAAAGCAATATTCAAAACAGAGAAGATTAATACATAATGAATAATTACGCACACTGAATTCTGTCTTCCAGCATAAATAACTTAATGAAACCTTAAGGGATGGTGCATCTCTGCTGAACATTTGTGCCAATTACAGCCCATGTGCCCTGATGAACTTCTAGCACGATGTAGGCTGCTGAATATTATTCAGCTGTTTCCTTCATTACAATTTTTCCTTACTTTTATTTTCATTTGAAATATTTTCTCATAATAATGAGATAAAGCAGCATTTAGTTTTATTAAATGAAAATTATTTTAATTATTCCTCTAGAATAATACACACACTTACGCAGAGAAACCTCAGTGGGAAGTTTTAATTTAAATTGTTTGCCATTAGAATGAAACAAAGATTGTTTCAACATGATTCAACCATGAATTTTATTAGTTCATTATCAACATACACTCAATTTACTAGAATTAACTTACTGTTTGTTCAAATTAAAGATTTTATTTTGTCCATAACTGAAAAGTCATTGGCTTTACTTTTTAGAGGGCATTTCAATTAATAGAATAAAAATGTGTTCAAAGGTGACAAACTGCAAGTACCACCTTTTGCAGTTGAAATTAACTCTGCTTCCCTCTTAACTTTCATCTTCTGTATTTATTAAAATTGGAAAACGAAGATTGTTTTACCTGTTTTAAATATGTTTTATCAGGCT
>NW_016803102.1:320841-384526 GCF_001698545.2 Rhinopithecus bieti
TAGATGGATTAGAGACTTAAATGTTAGACCTAATACCATAAAAACCCTAGAAGAAAATCTAGGTAGTACCATTCAGGACATAGGCATGGGCAAGGACTTCATGTCTAAAACACCAAAAGCAACGGCAGCAAAAGCCAAAATTGACAAATGGGATCTAATTAAACTAAAGAGCTTTTGCACAGCAAAAGAAACTACCATCAGAGTGAACAGGCAACCTACAGAATGGGAGAAAATTTTTAAAATCATTTTCTAAAATGAAGTTCAGCATGCAAACTGTTTGAGCCTGTGTTGGTCATATATTTTTTCTTTAAAAAAAAAGTCTTAAATATTTTCCAACTTAAGAATTCACATCATTGAAGTTCCAAATATGTGGAATTAGTAAAATTTACTCAGTAATGAATGAAACATCTATTTAGTTCTGGCCAATATTAATATTAACTAAATCTAAATAATTAGATAATAATCAGTTAAAATAATTGCTGTCAAACTCAATGTCTATTAACTCTTTTTTCTTTCTGATATGTGAAAACGTATTCTAAACAAGTAGTGGATTCAGATTTTCTCATATTTTAAATTAAGAAGGTTAAAAAATTGCACAATAATATAAACTATAATAAACATGCAAATAAAAAATATATGACAGGGCAGAATCAGAAGTAAAAGTTCTCTAAAATTATTTCGTTTTCTGACACTGTGGCGGACTATATAACCTCAACTACCATCCCACAGGAATAAAATAAATTAAAACATTTTCAGTTGCCCTATGGTGGTAGCCAGTTGCTGTAACTAGAAGAGACCTCAAACACATTAGAAACGGTACCTTATATTTGTGATCCCTGTATAGACCAAGCTGATCAAAAGTTTATAAATGCTGTGAAAGAGGTTCCCCCCAAATTCCAACCCACTGACAAATGAGATGATAAGAAAGTTTGCCAGTGTAGACCTGGGCTCTCGTTGAGAAGGAACAAAAAATCTCCTGCATCAGTCAACAAAACAAATGTAACATTACCGTGACACCCTGAACCAGGTTTCAAAAGCTTTCAGAGACAATTCACAGAGCAGGAGTCCCTATTCTCATCAGTTGTTGTATTGGATTCTAAAATGCTCAGATAATAGATTTATCAGAGTAATAGTATAAACATGTTTACAATGAAAAGACAAAATGTAAGAGCTTGATAATATTAGAAACTGCAGAAGACCAAGGAAAACAAAGGCAGCCAGAAAGAAACCAAATTATCAGCTATCTACAATGATGCTGGTAGCGGACAACTCAAAAACTACAACAGAAGTCGGAAGGAAGGGAGAAATATCAATGATGAACTAAACGGATTACTATCAACCTTGAATTTTAAACTCCATTAAATATTATTTGAGAATGAGGAAATACAGAGATATTTTTAGAACCAAAGAGTGATTAAATTTCAACAAGTCTCTAATTAAGGGAATTAATATAGAAAGATATTTTAGAAAAAGGAATCTTTGGCCAGATGGAAGGATTGAGACTTAAAAGAGGAATGTGAGCAAAGAAATTCAGAAATTTATGGGAAAATCAAAGGAAACATAAAAACTAATCACAATTATGACAAATGTTGGAGATAGGGAATAAAAATATTGTGGGCTTAAAATCCTGGAAAACAGTAAATTACATTGTTTTGTGGGCCATTAGAGATAAAGTTTTAACATAATGAGGAGGATAGACATACTGATTCCTTTTAGATAAAAGTCCATGTTACAAACTTACAGTAAATGTACTTTTTGTTAGAGTATGAAAGTTTGAAAGAGACTATCAATTCCACCCCAACATTAAGAACAGCATAAGAAATACTGGTAACTGGCAAGGCGTGTCAAAGAGAGAGAGGTCACAAAGCTGCTTCCATCCCTGGCAGACTAACAGGGGAGGATGACTCTACTGTGGACATGAGTGTATAGAAATGAGCGGGCCAGGCATGGTGGGTCACGCCTGTAATCCCAGCACTTTGGGAGGCTGACGGGGTGGATTGCCTGAGCTTAGGAGTTTGAGACCAGCCTGGGTAATACAGTGAAACTGCATCTCTACTAAAATACAAAAAATTAGCTAGGCGTGGCAGTGTGCATCTGTAGCACCAGCTACTCAGGAAGCTGAGACAGGAGAATTGCTTGAACCTGGGAGGTGGAGGTTGTAGTGAGCAGAGATCATGCCACTGCACTCCAGCCTGGGCAACAGAGCAAGACTCCATCTCAAAAAACAACAACAACAAAAAAGGTAAGAAATGAGCCCATCTTTGGAAACACATCATAGCTGTGTGTTGGCTTTTTTTTGACTCATGAACATCCTGAAGAGCTCCCCCTGCAGACCGAGTTAACAGTCCCCTTCTGAAACTTCCTTGTGAGCCTTCACTGAGTACAAGGATGCTGCCTGATACATATCACCGGCAAGGCAGGGAACCTGAGAGTGATCCCGCAACATGTGGGGTCTTCCTCAGATGTAAAGCAGTGGCCCACAGAAGGGTGGGAGTAGAGCACAGCTGAAAGGAATCCCTCCAAAGGTACTCTGGGCCTTGACATATGCACTGTGGAGGTCCTCCGGGAGCTGGGGGCAAGATAGCAGGTTTTAGAGAGGTTTGCAGGGAATGGAAACCTAGGGCAGGACTGAAGAATAAACTGAAGTCACAGAGGCCCCAAAACACTAAATCAGTGATAAAGCATAGACTTCCCATGGCTTGGAATGGCAATGAATGGGCTGGAAAGCATAAAGTAATCACTGGAAACTTGTGGGTGCTCACACCACATTCCCTATTCTAGATATACCTAAAAACACTATACGTGATCAGTGAATAAAATATAAATAAAACTGAAACAGATCCTAGGCCCAGCTCAAAGATAAGTTGGATTGCTTCAACTCACTGACATCATCAGCTAGTTGATCAAAAAAGACACTAACCCTTTACTGACTGCAAATACTATTTACTTCAGTCCTCATTGTTCCTTTACAAACAATGCTCAGCAAAAAATAAAGGGAGATACTCATAAAACAAAAAAATGTAGCTCCTGTTGAAGAAGAAAAATCATCAATAGAAGCAGACCCATAGATTGCTCAGATGTTGGAATTATGACAGGAATTTTTTAAAAATGAAAAATATATTAACGAATAAAGCAGAAAGGACTGATACATTAACAAACTATTTCAGCAGAGAAACAGATGAAAGAGACAATTCTTGAAAAAATGTAACTTATCAAAACAGATTCAAATGTAATAAAAAACTAAATAGAAGACAAACTATATATTGAAAGATTTATATTGAACATGCTTTATTGAACCGTCGACATTCCAGGAAACTCATTTCTGTGAGGAGGTTTCTTAGCTTCTATAGTTTTATTGCACTAAACTGAGAATGACTGATTTAGAATATAGACAAAGAGAAATGTCTGCATTGTAGGCCAAAAAAACTATCAGGAGCCATGCTGTCTAAATGAAGGAGGATTCATAATTTGTTATCAGAGCACATTTCTGGGATTGCTGTTGTCATCTGTCTACATTTTCTGGCCTTTAATTAAGCTCACTTTGGGCTATGACCATAAGTCATAAATGGGATAAATGTAGAAGATCATCATGGAATAAGAAAAGGGATGGTTATGGAGATTCAGAAAACAGCTGAAGCATATGAAGACAGAGTAAGAATCACCATTTTCCTTGCTCTAGAAGTGAAAGTCAGGAAAACTATATGAACATCCTAGCTCTGTTTTTTAGAAGTTGCACTTGAATACTCCACTGAATGTTTACGCATCTCAGCTTTCCTATGAAAAATAAACTGAGTTTATAAGTTTAGAATAAAACAAGGTTCATTTGGTTTTAAATTCTGTGACCACAGGGATTTAAATAAGAACAATGAAGATCCCGAAAACAAATATCAAGATAGTATAAAGAAAGACAACTTTTTCAAAACTCTTGAGATAGTCACTTGAAAAATTAACAGAGATAATGGCAAGTTGAAATTATCATGATAGTGATATAATTTACAATTGCAAAATTTTTCCATGGCAAGCCATCTGTCTATTAGCTTGAGTTGCTTCTCTATGGAGGGAATAATATAAAAAGGAAAATAAATGTGTGTATTTTCCTGGGAAGTCTATGTAAACTAGCTGTAAATGTGTGTATTTTCCTGGGAAGTCTATGTAAACTAGCTGAGACTCAGCTTTATAATAAAGGAATAATAATGGTAATTTCATGATACTTTTGAGATAAGTGATTTTTTTCTTTTTTCTTTTTTTTTTTTTTTGTGACGGAATCTCACTCAGTTGCCCAGGCTGGAGTGCAGTGGCGCCATCTCGGCTCACTGCAAGCTCCGCCTCCCAGGTTCACGCCATTCTTCTGCCTCAGCCTCCTGAGTAGCTGGGACTACAGGCGACTACCACCATGCCCGGCTAATTTTTTTGTATTTTTTAGTAGAGATAGGGTTTCACTGTGTTAGCCAGGATGGTCTCGATCTCCTGATCTCATGATCCCCCCGTCTCGGCCTCCCAAAGTGCTGGCATTACAGGCGTGAGCTGCTGAGCCTGGCCGAGGTAAGTAATCTTCTTAATGCTAGATTTTTTTTTTTTTTTTTTTTGAGATGAAGTCTGGCTCTTCTTGCATGGACTGGAGTACAATGGCACAATCTCAGCTCACTGCAACCTCCACCTCCTGTGTTCAAGCAATTCTCCTGCCTCAGCCTCCCAAGTAGTTGGGATTACAGGTGCCCGCCATCATGCCCAGCTAATTTTTGTATTTTTAGTAGATATGGGGTTTCCCCATGTTGTCCAGGCTGGTCTTGAACTCCTGACCTCAGGTGATCTGCCCGCCTCTGCCTCCCAAAGTGTTGGGATTACAGGCGTGAGCCACCGCACCCTGCAGCTTAACACTAGATTCTTTAGTAAAATGCTTATCATAGTAGAGGCTCATGAATAAACATTATAATATCCAGAAAACAATCCATTAAATGTAGACTATAATGGAAAACATAGCATGATAGTAGTAAATACACTGTTAATGTGTTTTTAAAATCCACACAGAGATCATTCATTTATTTCACTGTGAAAGAAAAAGAGGTGGCCTGGCTCGGTGGCTCACGCCTGTAATCCCAGCACTTTGGGAGGCCACGGCGGGCAGATCACAAGGTCAGGAGATCAAGACCATCCTGGCTAACACGGTGAAACCCTGTCTCTACTAAAAATACAAAATATTAGCCAGGCGTGGTGGCAGGTGCCTGTAGTCCCAATTACTCAGGAGGCTGAGGCAGGAGAATGGCGTGAACACATGAGGTGGAGCTTGAAGTGAGCCAAGATTACACCACTGCACTCCAGCCTTGGCGACACAGCAAGACTCCATCTCAAACAAGAAAAAAAAAAAAAAAGGTTTAGAAGATTGTTACAGGATATAATTCAGTTGTTGAAATTCAGGAGAGAGGGAAGTAAACTGGGACTCAGTAACTAAGTATTTGATCTTACACTCAGATTTTAGTGAATCCAAAGTTTTGCTTTATTTTTTCCATTTAATTTTCTCATCTACCATATATCAGCCTGAGATATATATATAATATATATGGAATTATATTTATAGTAAAATAATCTAAAGTCTTTTTTTTTTTTTTTTTTTTTGAGATGAAGTCTCACTCTATTGCCCAGGCTAGAGTGTAGTTGTGCGATCTCTGCCCACTGCAGCCTCTGCTCCCCGGGTTCAAGCTATTCTCCTGCCTCAGCCTCCCAAGTAACTGAGATTACAGGTACCTGCTACCATGCCCAGATAATTTTTGTATTTTTAGTAGGACGAAATTTCACCATCTTGACCAGGCTGGTCTTGCACTCCTGACCTTGTGATCCACTCGCCTTGGCCTCCCAAAGTGCTGAGATTACAGATGTGAGCCACCGCGCCCGGCCTAAAGTCTTAAAATCCAGTTGTTTTATAAGATGATAAGACGTATTCACTGACTGAACTTGAAACCCTTGCTCCCACAACTATTTTTTCAATCTCATATCCATTCCAATCTATAGAAAGAATTTCTTGTATTCTTTTCATTTTTTTTCTTTTCCTTCTCCTTGCAAATCCGCCTGAGAATGCCTCATTTTCTGCTATGCCATACAGTTCCCTAACATGTGTTTGCTTCTTTCTCCCATAGCAAGAATTCATCTCAAGAAATAACGAAATGAATGGCTTTCATTCATTTACTTTGTGTGAGTGGGGGTATTCACCAATAGCTAAACTACCTAGGTTAAAAGACTAGATGTGACATTTTTTGGCACAGTCTTTCCATTGAATAAACAAAATAATCAGAGCTTATGCTCTGGACCTGGAAAACACGTAGCAATAAACAAAAACCAAAACACTATGAACCATTTCTACCCAACCCTGCCCCTGCAGTCACATTGGTTGCATTCTATTACCCTTACAATGTGAATATTTAAGCTGTGCGGGTCCAGCGTAGTAGACACAGAACGTAATTATCAAAATGTGTCTGTGTGGGAGACGAAGAGTCCCTAGTGTTAGCCCCAAATAATCAGCCTTCTGGGGAGAAGGTTACATGGGAAAACCTGTTTACACAACAGGATGCATTCAGTTCGTGAGTATCTCACATTGCCGCATCAGTGGAATAAATCCTTGTTCCAAGGTAACTTCTCATTATGAAATATCAGAAACATAGTTATCTCATGTTTTCTTATTTTCCTCATTACTCTTTCAAAAAGAATGGAGAAATCACCACCACCACCACCATACATACAGTAGCACACAAGCCATAACTAATGGTTACATTTATAAAATGTAGTGTTTTTGTTTGTTTTGCTAAGAAGACAATGGAATTGAACCAAAAGTCTGGCAGTTTCAAAACCATGTTGTCCGATAGCCTTCCCTAAGTACCCTGTCCCAGTATGATAACATTCCTCAGCTGTTCTCAAAGCCATTGTCTCCACCAAATACAACTATTCATTAGAGAATTTCAAGTTAGAAGGCTGAAAAAAAATAAACTATCTAGACATTAGACAGGGAGGAATCTTAAATGCGTATTACTAAGTGAATTTAAAAAGCAGTATGACAAGGTTACATAGTGTGTGATTTCCTGTGTGTAATGTTCTGGAAAAGGCCAAACTTTGGAGGCAAACTTCGGTGGTTGCCAGGGGTGTATGGGAGGGAGGGATGAATGGTGGAACACAGTGAGTTTTTAGGCAGTGGAGTGATTCTGTATGATACTATCATGGTTGATACATGCC
This sequence comes from Rhinopithecus bieti, assembly GCF_001698545.2. NCBI lineage: Eukaryota > Metazoa > Chordata > Mammalia > Primates > Cercopithecidae > Rhinopithecus > Rhinopithecus bieti. The sequence goes on from NW_016803102.1 coordinate 328,060, forward strand.
ATTGTACCTATGTCAAAACCCATAGAATGTACAACATCAAGAGTGAACCCTGTTGTAAACTATGGACCTTGGTGGATAATGATGTCTCAGTGTTGACTTATTGATTGCATCAAATGTACCCCAGTGGTGTGGGATATTAATAATGTAAGTGGGCCGGGCACGGTGGCTCATGCCTGTAATCCCAGCACTTTGGGAGGCCAAGGTGGGCAGATCACCTGAGGTCAGGAATTCGAGACCAGCCTGACCAACATGGTGAAACCCAGTCTCTACTAAAAATACAAAATTAGCTGGGCATGTTGGCGCATGCCTATAATCCCAGCTACTCGGGAGACTGAGGCAGCAGAATCACTTGAACCTGGGAGGAAGAGGTTGCGGTGAGCTGAGATCGCACCATTGTACTCCAGCCTGGGCAACAAGAGCAAAACTCCATCTCAAAAATAATAATCATAAAATAATAAATAATAATAATAATAATGAGAGAGGCTATATGTCTGTGGGGCTAGGGGGTTTTGGGAACTCTCTGCAGTTTCTGTTCAATTTAGCTGTAGACCTAACACTGCTCTTAAAAAAAATAATTCAGATTCAGGCTCTTCTTCAGATTCAGAAGGTCTGGAATTGTAACCTTTCTTACTGGAAAATTCCACAGCATTAGACAACTCTCCATTTATTCCTCGATATCTGCTTTAAAAAGCAAAGTCGTATTTATGTCTTCCAATGTCTATTGCAAAGAAAAGTAAACACAAAGAAAAACTTTGTTTTAGTACATACTTTGCCACTAATTTATTGAGTGATAAAAGTAAATTATTTCACTCTTAGCTTATTTGAATAATAGGTATAAATAATGTCTCCCCTCCTCTCTCAACAGGTTTTCTTTTTTAGATTTAGAAATTATATGGCATATGTCAAAATCATGTATACAGCATACGTCTTTAAAATCAATAACAGTATTTAGTTCCAGCAGCATGATAGATGTCTCAGTAAGGTAATCAAACCCTTGCTGAGGTGATGCTCTCTGCAACTGCAGCTCTAGCTTCCTCATCAGATGAGTAGGTAAAATGCAGGAGATCACAGAAAGCAGGTAGCAGGCTTCCCACTCAGGTGCTACTAAGCTGCAGTAGGAAATCCAATGAAACACAGATGGGCATCCTGACACACAGTCTACGTGACGGAACGCAACTTGGTCTTGATCAAAAATTGTATAAAAAGATTTTCTAATAAACCAATTTGTGAGGAAAAATTTAACCAGGATATATTTACTCTTATAAATAATTCTGTCTTTTCCATGTTCCTGTATTTGTCGTGGAATTTTGCTACACTAGAATTCTGTGGTCCCATATGTGATAATCCCATTCTAATTTCCAGCGTAGAGTATACGAAGACTCTCAGGTGTCAAAGGCTAAATGGTCTCAGCTTTAACTCAGTGCTTCATCTTCATTTTACCTCAAGACTAATGAAAGACAGTGAGAGAGAATGACAGAAGATTCCATCACAATTTGTGGCTTTGACTTTCAACTTACAGGATTGAAAATTACTGGCAATCTCTGCTAAACTCAAAATTATGTAATCAACCTTTGATTAGTTAACAATAGAGGGTGCCAAGAAACTATATGTCTCTGTGCGTAGTTATTATGAAACTGATCCCTTATCAGAAGGCTCATTGGGTCAGACATCTGTTTGCTTTCAGATTTAGTCAATCCACGAACGTGAACTGCATTGATATGAGAAATAAAATACCAAATTGATATTTTTGTTTGGTTTTGTTTTCATTGGAAATATTAGAGAGTAAATTTTTAGGTAAACTCTTTGTAAATTTTGGGGTACAGTTGGTGAAGGCCTTGGGAAGATTCCATAGTGAAAACAAATTATAACAAAGGTTAATACGAGCCTTTGATAGTGCTCCATTGAGCTCAGAAAAATAAAGCAACATAGATCTCAATCAATGCCTCAAGCACTAATTGATCATGGCAGTTTAATGACTAAAATATTAATTTTCTTTTCTTTTTAGAGAAATATTATAAATGAAAGTAGGAATGTCATAATACAGTCTATACCCATTTAAAAATAATCTGCACAACAGGACGTCTCCTGTCCCCTCTTTTTGACACTGACTTGGATAGCACCTTTGACTGATATGTTAAGGGAAAACGAAAAATTAAAAGTATCCAAGTGAGGTGAAAATGAGTTCAGGAAATGAATATTACATATGTAAGCACCCTATTGTTATCAGATTAAGAAGTTCCAGAACTCAGTCAAAATATCATAACACCCAAAATTAGAGTGTGCTTAGTCAAAGTAAACCAAATATAAAGTTTTTGATGCAAGAAATCAAAAGAAAGACCCAAATTTCAAATGGGCACCTAAAGGTGTAAAGCACTTTAGAATAACTAAACTGTAAAAAAAATACTTTACATTTATTTAGACCAGACAGCAAGACCCATAAATGACTTAGTATGGTCAGCAGGTTTTAAGGTAATAATATCACCAGCCAGTACCTGTGTAATCACAAAATACATGCAGTTTGATGTCATATGTATGAATATAGCTAATTACCATCTTCATCCTGAGTCACCATCCACATGGAAAATTTCATTTTTTTAAAGGCAGAATTAGGCCAAACTTAACAGATAATGGTTAAGTGTTTACTTGACTTTAGTTTATGGGCTTGGGTGGTATTTCCCAGGGGCATCTAAGGTGGCCATATTTAATTCTTATTAAAAACAAGCAGGCCGGGTTGGTGGCTCACGCCTGTATCCCAGCACTTTGGGAGGCCGAGGCAAGTGGATCATGAGGTCAGGAGTTCAAGACCAGCCTGGCCAATACGGTGAAACCTTGTCTCTACTAAAAATACAAAAATTAGCCAGGCACGTTGGCAGATGCCTGTAATTTCAGCTACTCTGGAGTCTGAGGCAAGAGAATCGTTTGAACCTGGGGGGCAGAGGTTGCAGTGAGCCGAGATCACGCCACTGCACTCCAGCCAGGGTGACAGAGTGAGACTCTGTTTCAAAAAAAAAAAAAAAAAAAAGCAAAATGTAACAATACATTGTCAAGGCATACAAATATGTAAATAATGATTTTAGACCCATCAGACACAGTTTTCTTACCATTACTCAACTGTGTAGCAAAATAGTACTGATATAATTATAGTACTACCCCACTTAAAAATATAATGGCATACCTAGAACAACAATACTCAAACGTTTTAATCTCAGGAATCTTTTATACTCCTAAGAATTATTGAGAACTTCAAACAACTTTTGTTAATGTGGGTTATATTTTCTTCATTTACTCTATGAGAAAGCAAAACATACATTTTTTAAACAAAACAAATACACACTTCATTTCTCATAAAAATAATGATGTTATTGCATGTAATGTAGCCTCTGAAAAACTGCATTGTGCACTCATGAGAGAATGAGAGTAAAGCATTAAAATTATGACTTAGCATTATTATAAAATTAGTTTTGGCCACATGCATGTCCAGAAAAGATCCCAAGATGCCCCAGGGAGTCACCAACAACACTTGGAGAACCATTGGCTTAGAAGACACCAATTTTTACTGTTATACAATTGAAAGCCTATTAAATCCTTCATATTCAGCCCTGTTTCTAGCCATTATCTTTTTGTATCTCCTAAACTTTGTGTTCTTTAGCAATATCCATTTATCGATCCTTCAACACAAATGCTTAATGCTTTTCTATGCACCTGGCACTGCTCTAGGCAAGAAGTAAATGTATAATCTTTGCCTTCAGGATCTGGGAGTACACTCAGCAAAAGAGAAACATAATTTAATAATTGTATATTTTTATAGGTTCTATAGTAGAGATGTGTACACAGCGCTGGAGAAGTGGAGAAGTCTTGCCAGATATTGGCATATTTTGACTCACTTGTGCTTGTTCTTCCATCTGTCTTTCTCTTCCTGCGCTCCCAAATTGCAAACTCTTTTATTCCTTCAAGTCCAAGGTCAGATACCAATTTCCATTTAAGTTTTATCCTGTTCATGCAATCACCTTTAACTCTATGGTTTTTCATGTATAGCACAACATTTTATGATGGTGTTACATTGCGTTTTCCAGCTTTATTGAGGTAAATTGACAATGAAAATTGTATGTATTTAAGGTGTATCATGTGATATTTTAGATACACATACATTGTGAAATAATTTCCATAATCAAGCTAATTAACATATTCATATATTGTACTTAAAAATCATTCTCTTAGCAAATTTCAAGTAAATGGATGAAGGAAGGACTCTTCAGTCAAAATGGGTAGGACACATTGTCAACAGCAACACGATTTTACTGAAAAATAAACTGTAGGCCGGGCACAGTGGCTCACGCCTGTAATCCTAGCACTTTGGGAGGCCGTGCGGGTGGATCACCTAAAGTCAGGAGATAGAGCCCAGCCTGGCCAACATGGTGAAACCCTGTCTCTACTAAAAATACAAAAAAAAAAAAAAAAAAAAATAGCCGGGCGTGGTGGCACGTGCCTGTAATCCCAGCTACCCAGGAGGCTGAGGCAGGAGAATTCCTGGAATCTGGGAGACAGAGGCAGGAGAATTGCTGGAACCTGGGAGGTAGGGGCTGCAGTGAGCCTGGGCAACAGGGCAAGACTGTGTCTCAAAAAAAAAAAAAGAAAGAAAAGAAAAGAAATTGCAGTTGCAGGTCAACTGATATGAAGTCACTCTTAACTGTGGCTGTGGAGTGAAATGAAGCCTCATCTTTGGACTGTGAAAGTCTCCTGGGCCTTTGAAGCATTCAGAGTATGGAGAAATCCCATGTAGAAAGAGTGGGTTTGCAGCAATTTTTGAGATGTGGGCTTAAACCATTATTTATTTAACTGGAGTAAAGTAGATGACTGCATTTTATCTCTGTTTTGTGTAGGTTTTACTGGTTATATCTCTACCATAATACTTATGGTTGGTATATGATACCTACATGCCTGCATCATAAACTAGCAAGAAAAATCTGATACTGGTTTAGATAAACCAAATCAAGTTTTAAGGAGAAATTTTACACAGATTGTAGTTAGTGTGACAGGTTGCTGAGGACAAGGGGTCTTCTTTTCTGCAGTATTCCAGAATAAAATATGGTCCAACCTGAATACGGAAAACTACTGTAGAGTTCTAAAAACATCCCCTTTTGCCTTTATCCTCTTCTGCTGCACAATTTTGCAGAAGGCTAGATCATATCAAATGGGAGGGAAAAAGAAAAAGATTTACAATCTCTCCTTGACAGTGCTTTACTTCATAAGCATCTTCTTGTAAAGTATATTGGTCCTTTTTTATAGAAAAAACACTGAAAGATAAAGAATCAAATCCATATTAAATTTAGAAAAGGAAAATTTGTGGGTAGAAAGGCAATCTACAAAACCATTGGATGCATTATGCTGTCAATACATCAACAAAAAGGAAACTCAGCCTTTTTAAAATGCTGTAATGGTCTTGAAAACCTCCCTATGTAAACAAACGAAATGTCAGCCTTGTAGGGTTGATTCATCAAGTTGCTTACTCAGGAAAATAAATAATTGTTCAAAAATGATTTTGGACTACATTGACTTTTGAAAAGCAGTGGGGGTTGGATACGAAGACAGAGTAACCAGAATCACTTAATATGGGGATGGGTAGGGTGTTGATTTGGAGCAGTGGAATTTGTGAATCATTTGTCCTTACTTTATTTCACTGCTTTGATTTTTCTTAGTATATACCTTCCCTTAGGTTGCATCATGATTTGTTATAAATTAGGATTTGTATGCATTCACTAGGGCTTTACCATGTGCAGTTGTTTCTGGGTTCCTTATCTCATTTAATCCTCACTACAATCCTATAAAGCACACACCATTATCCCCAGCATATATGAAGCAGATGAGCTTTACAGAGGTTGTCTTACCAAGGTCACACAGGTTTAATTAGAAGAGGTAGAACTTAAGTTCATCTCTCATAACCCTTTGTTGAATGTTAATTAAAAGTTAAATCTAGGTTATCATATTTCAAAAGCCTTGTTATTTTTATTTTATTACTATTATCATAGTTTGGTAAATGTACTTAAAGGGTTCATATTAGTTGTCTTATTTAATATAAAGTTACATTTCTTGTGTAGTAATACAATTATTTTGGCATCTTGTAGTGAACTCTAATTAGATATGATTAATCATATGAATTATTCCTCAAGGTAAAATCTGTGAACTTGACCACATTTGTCTTCTATTAGAGATTTCTCTTCCCTGTCGGTTAATGATTTCTGAGCTGACCAGGCAAGACTCTACCTTAAGGCTTACCAGAGTCTAAAGGTATTATCCTCTTTTTACTCCAATGCAGAAACTATGCTGCACTGGTAATAATTTAGGAAATTATCAAATGATGCCAATATAATTTAAGAAGTTTTCTCCTGGTCTCTGTTCAGAGCCTGACTCCGCCCATTGTGTATGCACTGTCAAATAAAGATAGGCAAAAGCCTAAAGGTCAGATAACATTTTGCTGATAGATATTCACCCCCACATGCTCTTGGGGGAGCCTTCTGTTGCCCCATATCTGCTCTCTTATCACTGGCAAAAACAACTGTGAATATTCAGCTCAATCCATGTAATATCAAAACCATGCATTAATTTTCTTTTTCTTTTCTTTTCTTTTTTTTTTTTTTTTTTTTGAGATGGAGTCTTTGCTTTGTCACCAGGCTGGAGTGCAGTGACGCGATCTCAGCTCACTGCAACCTTCGCCTCCCGGGTTCAAGTGATTCTCCTGCCTCAGCCTCCTGAGCAGCTGGAACTACAGGTGCGCACCACCACACCCAGCTAATTTTTGTGTTTTTAGTAGAGATGGGATTTCACCATGTTGGCCAAGATGATCTCGATCTCTTGACTTCGTGACCTGCCTGCCTTGGCCTTCCAAAGTGCTGGGATTGCAGCTGTGAGCCACCGCGCCTGGCCCATGCATTCATTTTCAAGAAGATTGCTGTGTCTTCTTCTGAGAAATATAATCCAATATGTTCTTTCAAATAGCAAACAATTTCTAGAGTAGTTAATGTCTTAGACAGATGTTAGGTCAAGGTTGACTTCGAAAAGTTACAGAGATGAACCCATTAGACAGACATCTAGGTTCTCAGAGACTTATGAAACACAGACTTTTTCAGCTTTGTAGGTACATACAATAAGAAATTTCTGCATACTGTCAAAAAATTTGCTTCTGAGGAACAAAAAGGAAAATAAGAAAGCACTGATACAATTGGCTACTAGAACATGGTGCTTTATTTATTTATTTGTTCATGTATTTTGAGACAGAGTCTCACGCTGTCGCCCAGGCTGGAGTGCAGTGGTGCAATCTTGGCCCACTGTAAGCTCTGCCTCCCGGGTTCACACCATTCTCCTGTCTCAGCCTCCCCAGTAGCTGGGACTGCAGGTGCTTGCCACCACACCTGGCTACTTTTTTTGTATTTGTAGTAGAGACGGGGTTTCACCATGTTAGTCAGGATGGTCTCAATCTCCTGACCTCGTGATCTGCCCGCCTCGGCCTCCCAAAGTGCTAAGATTACAGACGTGAGCCACTGCACCTGGCCACTTTATTTTTATATTAAAATTATATTCACATGCCTATTATTAAAAAGTCAAAAAATAACATATAGTTGAGGGTATAGAGAAAAGGGAACACTTAGACACTGTTGGAGGGAATGTAAATTAGTTTAACCCCTAAGGAAAACAGTATGGAGATTTCTCAAAGAACTAAAAATAGAACTACCATTTGACCCAGCAATCCTATTACTGGATATCTACCCAAAGGGAAATAAATCATTTTATCGAAAGACACCTGCACTTGCATATTTACTACAGCACTATTCATAATTGCAAAGTTATAGGTTTAACCTAAATACCCATCAATGGTAGACTGGTGAAAAAGAAAATGTAATACATACATACCATAGAATACTACTCAACCATAAATAAGAATAAGATCATGTCCTTTGCAGTAACATGCATGGGGCTGCAGTGAAATATCCTAAGTGAAATAGAAACGGAAAATTAAATACCACATGTTCTCATTAATAAGGGGCAGCTAAACAATGGGTATGCATGGACATAAAGGTGGAAATAACAGATACTTGGGACTTTGAAAGGGAGAAGGGTGGGAGGGGAGAGGATTGAAAAACTAGCTGTTGGGTACAATGGCCACTACTGGGGAGATGGGTTCAGCAGAAGCCCAAACCTCAGTATTACACAATATAGACCTGGAACAAACCTGCGTATGAACCCCAAATCTAAAAATAAAAAATAAACAAGGACACATTAAAGACTTGAAATAAAACAAATCAAAACAAGCTAACAAAAATTACACTTGCAAAATGTGCCCTGGGAGGAAATAGGAGGTGAGTGTCCAACAGGGTTTGAGTGTCTGGTTTCTGTTTCAGTCTTATTTTGCCCTGAGTTTTTTGTCTTTGGTTTATTGGGCCAGAGAACAAATAATCTAGCTGTGCAACCAAAATGAATCACGAAGCCGAAACACAGTTACCCTGAAGCGTTCATGGTGCTCAGCATCTCTGCAGGGTTCCAGTAGGGGACCTGCTTGGCTGCCGCTGATCGCCTTCCCAGGCCAGCACCGCCAGTGAAGTGACGCACTACAATGAGGCGATATGGATGATAAGGGCCATCTTTAATTAATGAGAGACCTCACATTTCCATCTTAGAGGGCTATCATTTATTTGGGACACAGAGGAAGAAGACAGGGCCGTCTCTGGCAAAAGCACACTGCCTTGTTGATGGTGCATTGTAACAGTAACGTACAAATGCCAAAGATAGGAGATGGCGAGCTCTGTCTGGGACAATCAGCCTCTCCGGGAGTCTCACAAATACAGTGAGATACTAGAATGTGTGGTTAATATAAAACCAAATTCCGTATTGAAAATGTAGTTTTCCTCTTCTTAAAGGCATTATGTTTCTGTATTTGATTTCTTTCTAAAACCACAAAAATGAAGTGTCTGCCTTCTGCAAGACTGCCTTACCTTAACGGAAGGAGAGAAGTGAAGCTAGGTGACATTCACTGAAAGGTTCAATGATCTAGGGCTCTTCTGCTGTGATTGCGTCTGTCAGATCCCAGCACCTCAAGAGCACAGTTCCCTTTCTTTTGTGTAAGAAACGGGCACTGATAACCACAGCAAAAAAAAAAAAACCCTGTAGTGTTTAAAATCTGTAAGTAGGTGAGAAACATTGAAGGTGAAGCAGCATCAGACTTGTTGTCGTGGTTCGATTTGTGTTGCTCTGAGGAGCCTAACAACACTGTAGAACTTCTAGATTCCTGAGTGAATAAGGTCGCCTCTTTTCATTAAGATAATTGCCCAAATCAGACTTTGTTTTGTGGTTTCCACGATGGAATCAGAAAAATGAAACAAGCTTTGAATTTGTTGGAAAAATAATCTTCTCCGTTTAAAATATTTACTTTATTCACATAATTAGAAATGAAAATGGGAATTAGGGCATCCAATGAAGAGGAACCCGTAGCTTCTATCTATCATGGAATAATTTCTAGTTAATATCAAATAATGGGTTTAAAATAACAGAAACGTTAGACAGAATGACATTCAATGACAGTAAATTATAATGATGAGAGATGTGTGGAAATTTTAAAGATGTACAGGATAGAGTAAGTTACAATAGCAAGGTAAGTGGAATGAGAACACTGTAATCATAACAGTTACAGAAGAGTGCATGCATACGTTAATATCACAAATTGAAATGATTAAATTGGGAAACATTTATATTTTATTTTTAATATTAACTTTTAATATTCAGTTCAGTCTATTTAATACCAAAACCATGCATTAATTACTTTTAAATGTTAAATACTTTCATCATATTTCATTTTTATCATTGCTCATGAATGTTCAGAGAATGTTGATGTGATTGGTTAATGAATTTTCATTCATATAGCACTTCAGATGCTTGGAATGAAAGAAGCTACAGAAAATGTAAGTTAGTTTTGTACCCCAGAATAGAAATTAGGTTTGTGGTTCCACCATTAGTCTCTGCAAAAGTTGGTTCTTCATTTCACAAAACATCAATTTAGCCATTTCCCATACACAGAACACTCTTACCTTTCTTCAAATGAGACAACACAAAGGCTAATCTTGCCACTGCAATTGGTTCAAAATCAGGCTTTTCAGAGATGCACAGCTCTCTCAATCAGAATAAGGGATTGAATATCAACCAAAATGGAGACAGCCTTCTCTGCAGGAAATCAAATCATTCTATATTTTCCAGCACTCCTGAAAGGGAGCCAAGGCATGATTCTTCTAGCTTAGAAGTCCATTTCCACATCCAGATTTCAAAGGGTAATGACACAGTTTATGAAATCAGAATTACCTTGACTTTGGTTACATTTTATTTTGGGGTTGAAATCATTTTTTAAAAGTCAATTAGGTGTGTAAAACATCTTTGAAATCAGTTAAGTGGGGTAAATTAGCAAATCTTTAAAATGGAGAGAATGTAAGTTTTGCAAGTGGTAAAAGTACATATTGGGTTTTGCTAAAAACAACAAAATACAATAAGACCTAATGAAAGTAAAAGCCCAAACATGTATTTCTCAATCCTAACATTAGAAAGAAACAGAAAACCTCTGCAGCTTGGCAAACAAATGCTCCTTAAAGAGACTTGAGTCAAGACTCCTATAAATGCCCTGCTTCTCCTCATAAAACCACTGTGAGCCACAATATTAGAATAAACAACTGTGACCATTCCCTCTGAATTTTGGGAATTTGTCAAGTGTAAAGATGGAACAAGCCATTTCGTTTATTTTTTCCTAGACAAGCATGTGTGCATTTTCTTCTTGGCCTCACATGCTTTTTGGAATTTTCAAAACCTGAGTTTTAGGAACATAAAATCTAAAACAGATTTTCATTTTCATTATTTAAACACTGAGCCATTTAGGCAACAGAGCTATTCACTGCTCTTAGCCTGGGTTATGGTTTTGAAAAACTTCTTTGTCTCTGTTAAGGTTCAGGAAATGCACCTTCTTTTTGAATTTATAGACGCTCAAGTATTCTAATTGTTTTGGAATGACCTAAAACATTTTTTCAAAGTCTCAGTATTCTGTTTCTTGGTTAGGTTTTCTGTTATTTGTAGATATTACCTAGTTTTCGTTCATCAGATTATTTAATTCTGCTTGGACCTTTTAAATATAGAAAGTTTCTAATCCCTTGCATCTGAAATGCATGACTTAGTCAGATAATATTTGCATTTTCACTATTATAATAATGGCGATGAGAAACTCTGTTGAATTAGATTAAATGTATCACATGTTCTCACTCATATGTGGGGGATTTTAAAAAAATGAACTCAAGGACATAAAGAGTAGCATGATAGTTACCAGAGCCTGGGAAGGGCACTGGGGAGGGGGATGAAAGGAGGTTGGTTAAGGGGCACAAAAACACAGTAGACAGAAGGAAGAAGACCTAGTATTTGGTAGCACAATAGGGCAGCTATAGGTAACAACAATGTGTGATATATTTGAAAATAACTAAAAGAGTGGAATTGTAATGTCCCTACCACAAAGAAATGAAAAATGCTTGAGGTGATGGATATCCCAATTACCCTGACTCCATCATTACACATTGTATGTTGATATGAAATTTCATGTGTACCCCCAAAAATGTACACCTATTTTATATCTATAATAATTACAAATTTTAAAAATGTGAATAAATAATATCCAAGTTCTTCCCAGTAAAATATAGGTTAACTATATTAAAGTAAATTGTGTTCATCACAAAATAAGACATTTATTGGTTCGTATAAAAGTAAAAATGGAAGTCTCTCATCTTCTTCCTCACTGGCCCTTCATTCCATCCACTCTTAATTCCTGGCTTTCCACAGACTCATTGTCAGCACTATCATCAGGTTTACATCTATGCTTTAAGGACATTTTTAAACTTAGATTATATAAAATCCGCTATATACTCTTTAAAACTTGATTCATTCACTTTAATATTTATCAGGATAGCCTGTCTTAGCTCTACATACAGGCCATGAAGCTTCAGTGGCTTAGTGCCATATGTGTATTTCTCAACTCTCTCACCATTTGATGGCATATAGCAAGGGTTCCTCCATATTTTTGTGATGCCTTCTGGAACATGTGGACTCCGAGGCCAGTGTAGAAGGGCATAAGAAATATCTAAGAGGTACACTGACTCTTACCTACCCCTCTGCTCCCAGGGGACACAGGTCGCTTCCAACGACACTTTACCGGCTGAAACTCATTATATAATTGAGGGCTTCCTACAAAGGAGGCAGAAACAATGAGGCAACCAGCTGGATACTTGGTGAGCATTCAGGAAGTCTGCCACTTGCACTGAACATGTTCTAGGTGGCTCCCTGTGTTAGCATACCTGGGCATACCAATAAAGATTTTTAATCAAATAAATTTTGTATCTTATAAATGACATTTAAGCATTCTTTTGTGTCTATAATATCATAAAACTCGACTCATGAGAGCAAATGTTTACTACATAAAATGAAATATCTAAACTATCCAGATCATCTCAGCTCTCTAAAGATTACCACAAGAGAAGATCACAGGGACTCAATACGCAATTCACCTTTTCTATCACTGTACTTGGGGATGAAGTTAGCTGCCCTGAAGCTTACAACCTCAACAATATTTTGGCTTCAGAAAGACAAACCAAATGGTGGTTGACTGAATACATACAGATCTGGAACCACACAACTGTTCTGTGCTATTCGTGGTCAATATTGAGAACATTATGAAGATAACAGTGTTCTGTACACATTTGGGATCCATCTCATAAGAGTGGTTTCATTTGCACCTACATAACTTCCAGCTACTTACTTGACTAGTTTACCACTCTTTTCATAAAATACCAATCTCACAGAATTAAGTTCTCATTTTGCTGTTGTTGTTTTTTTTTTTCCTTCTGAAATGCTCCTGAGGCAGAGTAGGTTCTGGAGACAGGGAACCTAAGGCCAACCTGCAGCTGATTTCTTGAAACTAGACCAAAAGGAAAATCCCACTTTTCCATGCCCAAGTGACAAGGGTCCAGAGGCTCCTCCCTCTACAAAACCTCCTCTCCCCTACATCACAAATGGGAAATACTTCTGATCGGTCACAGGCCAATCCTTCATTCACATGGGGTGTAACCAACTGGAGGCCACTAAAGGGTACGTAGGGATGTTACCAAACTCTTTTAGCTTAAGAAAAACCCTAAAGAACATTGCAATCCAGACACTTGAGCTGCTTGCTCGAGCCTGCTCCCACTCTGTGGAGTGTACTTTCACTTCAATAAGCCTGTGCTTTTGTTGCTTCGTTCTTTTGTTGTTTTGTTTGTGCATTTTGTTCAGTTCTTTATTCAACATGCCAAAAACCTGGATAACTCCAGTCAAGACTTTCCATAAAGTAACATTCCTGTTAAACAATTATTGACTAAAGCATTTTGCTTCTCTGTATTGTTGAAAAATATTGCAAAATGCCATTGAAATAGTCAATATGGTAATAAGATATTTAAATCACTAGGTGTGGACTTTATCTATGACAATACTATTCTATTTAAAATTTTCTGGCTGGGCAGAGTGGCTCACGCCTGTAATCCCAGCGCTTTGGGAGACCGAGGTGGGTGGATCACGAGGTCAGGAAATCGAGACCATCCTGGCTAAAATGGTGAAACCCCATCTCTACTAAAAAAATACAAAAAAATTAGCTGGGCGTGGTGGTGGGCGCCTAGTCCCAGCTACTCAGGAGGCTGAGCCAGGAGAATGGCGTGAACCCCGGAGGCGGAGCTTGCAGTGAGCGGAGATCACACCACTGCACTCCAGCCTGGGAGACAGTGCAAGATTCCATCTCAAAAAAAATTAAAAATAAAATAAAATAAAAAGTAAAACAATAACATTTTCTTATTGCATATTGCTTGTCTCTGATATTTTGATAATTGCCTGAACAAAAATTATCAAATTTTCACAATGTGGTTTAAAATTTTTCAGAAGTAATTGATGCCAACTCCTTAATAAAGAAAAGACACCAGAGGACAAAGAACTCACTCCCTTCCAAGTTCTATGCATTACATTAATTAGTTTCAGCTCAACAGCTGAAAGATATGCTCTTCCTAAAACTGACGTGATTCCATGGAAATCCAGCACAGCACTGATTGAGAAGCAGATTCGAGGCGGTGTTTTCATCAGTGGCACCACCCTGTTCCTGTGCTAAGTGTCAAAAAAGATACAAGTAACCACAGGTTATAATTCTAGCAATCACTGTGAAGGTATTTTGAGAGATGGGATGACCTGGGAATTGTTTTTGTATTCCCTTCTAAAAGCTGCTTCTGAAATTAACTGTTTGATTCTGCTTAGTGTGGCTGACATTGGTCATTGCATATATTGGAATATTATTTTAGATTTCAGAAAATATCTAATACCACCATTGCCTGATCAAAGAAAGGGCCATTGTTTTCCTTTATATGGTTATCAAGTTCTTTGGACCCCAGAGTTTTTAAATGAACTAGGAAAATACCTAGAATATGTATTTATTGAATAAATAAAGAAAGGAAAATCACTTACATGTTATTATTTGAGCGTTAGTCCACCTATCTATATCTCACTCAGAGATCTTTGCAATACTTGTGATTCTCATAACTGTAATGCTTTGAGGTAATGGAAAATGGCAAATAAAGATGCTATCTCTTTGAAATAATGCACTGAAACTTCTCAGCCATTAACACATTAGTTTGAATTAGCCAGTCTATTTTTAGAATGCAGGAAGAATATGACTTAAGACCAGTTTGAATTAACAGGCAAAGTCCAAAACTTACAGTGCTACAGAAAGAAATAAAGGTTAACAGAATTTTTGGCAAACCTAGCAAATTAGTGGGTTATATAATATGGATAAAGTGGCACAGATGGGGGATGGAGAAACATTGAGGAAAAATATCCTATTGTATAATTTTATACAGTATTCTCACATTACATTTAATACGATGTTTCCACTAGAGGTCTAAATGTGGGAATCTAAGGAACTATATTTATCCAGGCAGAATGAGGCAGGATGACATTGGACAATCACTGTAGGATGAGGAAGATGAGTTTAAAGTAAAGATCAAATTCACATGTAGGAAAAAGAAAGCTATATTAGAGTTTCTCTCTTAATTTAAATAATCAATGAATCAATGCATTTTGTAATTGATTTCTAAAGACTGACAACAGAATTATCAGAGAATGCTTCCAGTCCTAACTTTCCATGGAAAAATAGAATTATTTTAGCAGAGACTGCTACTCCATACAAATCTAGATCTCCATATGGGTGATTCATGGCTAAACCTCATAAGCACAGAGGGAAAGGCTGAGCCCCTAGGCAGATGGAGTTGTAATAATTCCATTGCTGGCCAGGCGCAATGGCTCACACTTGTAATCCCAGTACTTTGGGAGGTCAAGGCAGGTGGATCACCTGAGGTCAGGAGTTCAAGACCAGCCTGACCAACATGGAGAAACTCCATCTGTACTAAAAATACAAAAAAAAAAAAAAAAATTAGCCGGGCATTGTGGCACATGCCTGTAACCCCTGCTACTTGGGAGGCTGAGGCAGGAGAATCGCTTGAATCCAGGAGGTGGAGGTTGTGGTGAGCCGGAGGTTGTGGTGAGCCGAGATCGCGCCATTGCACTCCGGCCTGGGCAACAAAAGGGAAACTCCATCTCAAAAAATAAAAAATAAATAATAATAATAATAATTCCATTGCTGAAGCTATGCATTGTATAAGGCAGAGTGTTGAGTGATACCTGCTGGGTTTGGCCCTCAAGTGAAAAACAAGCCAGAGACTTACTTTGGAAATGGAATAATTGTTGTGGGTTAAGTGTCGGACACAGATACCCTTTTGTGCCTGGGGTACCTGCTGCGAGGAGTGTTGCTTGCTCCCAAGGCACAGCGGCCCTTTCCCTAGATAATTGTCTTTTCTCCCCTTCCAAGTCCAGTGACTGGTGAGTCAATGGCTGGCCCTGACTCCAGCTTGAGCTGTGAAGCTTTCCCTGTGGGAACAGGATGACACTTGTTTCCACTCGAGTCCACATCTTCATCTCTCCTGCCCTAATATGCTTCCCTTATAGTCTTTGCCCTGAAATGAATCACATGTTCAAGAACCCATCTCCAACTCTGCGTCTGAGAAAAGAGACATGTGACAATGGTCTTCACTGGTTATACCTGCTTCCAAAACGTGGTTTCTATTGCTTTTGCAGAAAAAGCTAGTCATTACCGAGTACCAAATAAATGTCAGGCTTATTGTATATGTTATCTATTTTATCGTCAAAGCAATTCTATTGGGTGGGTAATGCTACCTCATTCTACAAAGAAGAATTCTTACCAAGGAAAGCTTAAATAAATTTAACCAAGTTGCACATTTAGAAAGAAGATGGATCTGTCATTAACCCTGGGTCTATCTCAGTTAAATGTTTATAAACATCAGAACTCCCAAAGAATGGGACTAACCATGATTTCCACGTGCTGTGCTGTGCTATATTCTTACTTTATACAGAAACTGGCATGAATAAGCACGTCGATCCAGGAAATTTTTTCATCTGTGTGGTTCCAACTGTATGCCATCAACAGAACAAATGATAATGACAATTAATGATTATGCACAGCAGTGGTTTTCAAACTTGAGTGTGGTATTTATTTTGTATTGCTGCCATAATAGTCACCACAATAAAATACACATAAATAATTCATTACCTCATAGTTTCCAAGGGTGAGAAGTCTGGGCAGAGTGTGACTCAGCTGATTCCTCTGCTTCTAGTCTCATGAGCCTGACATCAGGGTGTCGCCAGGGCTTCCTTCTTTTTGGAGGCTCTGGGGAAGAATCCACCTCGCAGCTCATCCAAACTGTTGGTGTAATTCAGTTCTGTGTTGTAGGAGTGAGGTCCGCATTTCGTTGCTGGCTGCCACCTGGGGACCCAGCCTTAACTACTCCAGGCCTCTCTCCAGTTCTTGCATGTGGCCCACTGCATCTTAGAACCAATAAAGGGGAGCTTTGAATACTCTCCCACTTCGACTCTCTCTGCCTTCCCCTTTTGCAAGCCCCCTGCTTCCTCTTCTATTGCATCTCTCTGATTCCAGCTAGGAAAAGTTCTCCACCTTTAAGGGCTTCTGGTATTAGATTGGGCCCATCCAGATAATCCAGGTCCATACCCTTTAGTCACGTATGCAAAGTCCCTTTCTTCATGTAATGTAACACAATTGCAGTTCCTAGAAATTCCAATGTGAATGTTTATTTGGGTGGGAGGAAAATCAGTAAAGCCATCTGGATGCCTTGTTGAAACAGATTACTGAGCCCCACAATCGAGGTTTCTGGTTTGAAATTTCTTACAATGGGGCCTAAGTTTGAATTTGAACAAGTTTCCAGATGCTACTGCTGCTGCTCTACAAACCACATTTTGAGAACCACTGAAGTAGAGTTCCCCAAACTTATTGGGTGAAAAGTATTAGTGTGACAACCAGGGTAGATGATTTTATATTTGATAATATACATTGAGAAACACAGGGTAATTTTTCTTGCTGTTTTCATTGATCTGTTAACCTTGAGAATTGAGTTTTCAAATTAAATATTTGTGTGTCATATAACAGCTATTCTCTATTTAGTTTTTTTATGTGCATTTAAGGGAAAGCTGAATAATATGAGTTTTCAACAGAACTGCTTCAAATGCATATCTATTATGGGCTATGAAATTCTAATAGGGTGAGTTGAATTTTAGAAATTTCTGATGATCACAATGGAATAAAAAATGTCAGAATCAATCCATGGTTTTCTATTGTTCTTTGAGACACATTCTGGATCAGGGACCACCTAGAGGGCATTACTTTTAAAGTGAGGAAGCCGCCTTCCACAAGGTGGACCACAATAGCTCCACAGGAGGTGCTATCATCGGCCATGCCAATGATCCATACAATACAATTCTGTGGCTTATTGTGTCAGTGAGCCAAGGTGAGTGGATTATTCATATGTCTAAAGCCTTTGAAATCATATGTATTATCTTCTCACTTTTAAATCAAGGAGGAAGGGAAATTAATCATCAAAATGTGCATTATTATAAATTAAACTTCTCTAAAAATAAGTTTCATCATCAGAATTACTAACGTAGTTGAAGAAGTAAAATATCGCCTGGTTAATTTATTCGAGAGATGATAGGTATAAGCAAAGTATGCTATGAGCATTCTTAGGTTTCCAAGTTTCATGTCAAGGAGAGAGATTACAACATATTTTATCTAATAGTCCCTCAGGGAATCGTGGAAAAACTGCAGACACTGAGTTAGCTGGGTCACTGGTCTAACCCTCCTGGTATTCTCCAGCAACTTGGGAAATTGTTTTGTGAGTAGTACAGATATTGGCAGTCACCTTTATTTATAATTATATGCCTCTAAATATTTTTAAAACTATGTTTGCATACATGATCCCTTGTAACATAGCAATCTTGTAAGAAGGCAGAGAATCCCATGCCCAAAGTAATTCTCAATTTGCTGAAATTCCAGAATTTCCTAATCTAAATGCTGTAAAACTAACCACCACTACCCCAGGCAAAAATGAAGGACTTTGAGCCATTGTGGCCCTCAACACCTTCCATCCCTAGTAGAAATTCAGCATCACCAGGGCAGTGAAGTACCACCCACAGCAAGCTCAGACCTTCCTCCCTCAGAATACAGGAGGCCTTTTCTGACTCACCTCAGTTCCCATGATGGTTCTTTCCAGCATGGTAAATGATGCTCATAGAGTCAGTACGATGAGCCGCAAGACCCAGCACCTTCTCCTGCTCCTTGTGCCTGCTGTCTCTTGGTCATTCATTTGAACATGCGTTTTCTCATCAATAACAAGTTTGCTAACACTGATATTACACAATATAGTTATTACTGATGTTTATACCAACATGGGTGGGCTTAATGAGAAATCCAATTAATTCACTCCAGCGCCTGTTATGTGCCCAATGTCGAGATGATGTCCATGGATAAGAGAAGGAAAAAATGAAGTGGATGACTTCAAGGATCACATGGTCTAGCATAAAAAGTAAACATCGTTTATGAGATTATAACAATGATGGAAATACATATTGAGGACAATGAAAGCATCTGATGATGAGAATGTGTATTTGTTCTGCATGGGCTGGAATGAGGGTGGAAATTCAGAGAAAACGAAAGTGCATTCAGCAGGGTGCGGTGACTCACGCCAGTAATCCCAACACTTTGGAAGGCTAAGGCAGGAGGATCACAAGGTCAGGAGATTGAGACCATCCTGGTTAACATGGTGAAACCCTGTCTCTACGAAAAATACAAAAAATTAGCTGGACGTGGTGGCAGGCGCCAGTAGTCCCAGCTACTTGGGAGGCCGAGGCAGGAGAATGGCATGAACCCGGGAAGCGGAGCAGTGAGCAGAGATCTGCCACTGCACTCCAGCCTGGGCGACAGAGCAAGACTCCATCTCAAAAAGAAAAAAAAAAAAACAGAAAGTGCATTCAATACAAATGTAAGACATTTCACCACCGTCCTGTGTTGTGGTATGGTTATTTTATAACACTCATAATATAAATAACCTTATCAGGTCTTGCACTTATAACATATGAGTAGTATTGATTTCTGAAACATGTTTTAAATATATCTTCAAAATCCAGTGTAGCATTTATAAGAATGCTTTGAAAATTTTCTAGTGCAATACAACCATAAGGTACCTATATATACATACTGAAAATTTTCCCCAAATACCAATTTTTTAAATATAACTAATATTTATTTCTTTAGCATCAAGTCTGGGACCAACATTGTCCCAAGTGTTATTTCCCTTTCACAGATAAGAAGACTGAGTTTAGATATCCCAAGGAATTTGGCTAGGGTCATACCACTAAGCAGTTTTAGAGTTAATTTTGTTTTAAAAAAAGCAGGAATTACCACAGCTATAAAGTAAATATCAAAATGAGAAAGGATAAGGCCTCTAATTTTGCTCTTTTTCAAGACTATTTCGACAAGTCAAGGTCTTTTGCATTTCCCTATATATTTTTAGAACTAGTTTGGCCAATTCCTCCAAAAAATAAGACTACTGGGATTATGACTGACAAAGCATTGAATTAGCAGATCAGCTTGAGAATAATGAGCATATTAACAATATTGTATCCTCCAATCAGTAACCATGATATATTTCAGCATTTATTATTTCATTTTTCATATTGGCAATATTTTGTAGTTTTCAGTGTAGATGACTTGCATACTTTCTGTTAAATACTGTGCACACTTAAGTATTTTGAAATTTTAGGTAAGTTTTAACTGTTTTATGAATACAATTTTTAAGTTTCTTTTATCTAATTGTGTGCTGCTAATATTTACATATGCAATCCAATTTTATATTAACATTTATATTATGAGTTCTTTGTAAATTTCTTGGTTTGCTGGTAAATAGTCATTTTATTAAATAGAGTACTTATCTCTTTTACAACTTAGTTATGCGTTTCTTTTTCTTTCTTTCTTTCTTTCTTTTTTTTTTTTTTCTTGTCTTGCCTTATTGAAATGGCTAGTATCTTGGGTATAATGTTTGAATACTAGTGGTTAAAGTAAACATTTTTGCCTTGTTCCCAAATATAGGAAAAAACTGTTCAATATTAAACCTTTAACTATAATGTATTTTTTTTCATAAATTCAACTTAACAGATTGAGGGTATTTGCTTGGATTCTTTGTTCACTGAGGATTTTCTCATAAATGAGTGTTAAAGATTATGAAGTGTATTTTCCATGTCTATTGGAAAAATATATAAATGTTCTTTTTACCTTGTTATTATGGTAAATTATGTTGATTGTTATTCAAATGGTAGAGTAAATTTGAATTCCCAGGGTAACCTTACTTGGGCATGATATATTTTCTTTTACATATACTACTGGATTTACAAATGTTTTATTAAGGAATTTTACAGTATTTTTCATAATGAATACTAGGCTTCAACTTTATTAATTTATTGTTATGTCTTTGTCATTCCAGCCCCATAAAATAAGAGTGCTTTCCTGGTATTGCATTTTCAAATAAAAATTCAATATAATATTGGCTTTAATTCTTCACTAAATATATTATATAACTGACCTCTGAAGCAACCTGGGCCTGGACTTTTCTTTTTCGGAAGGAATTTGACAACAAAATCAAGGATTTTTGCTAGATACAGAGTTTTCAGGTTTTCTGTTTCATTTTTATTAGTGTTGTTAAGTTATATTTTTCAGAGAGTGTTTCTGTTTCTTCTAAGCTGTCCAATTTGTTGGCATCAAGTTGTCTGTAATATTGTCTTACTTATATTGTTTTCATTGTCTCTATGATCTGTACTGATAACTCCTCTTCTATTCATGATATTGGTTATTTCTTTCTCAATTTTTCTCCATCAGTCTAGGCAGTGGTTTATCAATTTTGTTATTCATTATAAATAATCAGCTTTTAGATTCATCCAACCTAAAATATTTTTCTTTTCTCTATTTTACTTATCTATGGTATTATCTTTTTTTATTTTTATTTATTTATTTTTTGAGACAGAGTCATTTTTATTTTTTTTAACACTTTTAATTATGTGATCCGAAGTTTCTAATTCGTGATCAGGAGATACTAAGGTGATTCATTGTTTAAATTTTCATATTGTATTTTCACTTCTGGAAATTCTATTTTGTTCTTTTTATAGTTTAATTCTTTGCTGATACATGCTGTTTTTGTAAGCCTATTTTACTTTATATCAATTAGCATGATTAGGATCCCTTTGTCCTATTTCTGTTTCTAAGGTCTGGTTCACCTTAGATTTGTTCTCACTGGTTGCCTTTTCTCTTAAATTGCAAAAACCTTAAGGTAGTTTATTTTGCTGGACTCAAGCAAATACTGTTTCTTTGGCAGCAACTAAAATTATAACTCAGTGCTTTTATTTTTAACTAGGCTGTTTAGAGTTAGATACCCAGAACAGACTGCAGACTTCTCCCAGATTAAAAGCTGAAAAAGAGACAAAGAAGGAAGGAGAGGAAGGAAAGAGAAAGGGAAAGAGAGAGAAAGAAGGAAAGAAGGATGAAAAGTCGGAAGGAGGGAAAGAAAGAAGAGAAGAAGGAATAGAATGGAAGAAGAAGAAGAAAAAGAAAGAAAGAGAGAGAGAAAGAAAAAGGAGGGAAGGAAGGAAGGAGGGAAGGAAGGACGGAAGGAAGAAGGAAAGAAAGAAGGAAGGAAAGAAGGAAGGAAGGAAGGAAGGAAGAAAGGAAGGAAGAAAGGGAAGAAGAGAAGAAAGATTTCTGCCATTCTTTTCTTCTGTGTATCAACTTCTACCTAGAATCTGCTTGTTTTTCACTTTCTTCTCTTCAGGTTTCTTGTACTTATTCCCGAGTTTATTGTTATTTTCCCGAAAGTTAGTCTAGTAGAAGATAGCATAGTATAAATGAAGTAGAATTTTCATTTTCATGTACTTTCTTTTCTCTTAGGAATCCTTTGATGTAATAAAGAAGTAAAATATATATCACGGGGTGATAAGTGTTGTAGCTGAACAGACAGTAAGAAAAGGGAATAGGAAGAGTATACATGGTACAACTTCAAATAGGATAGTCAGGGAATTAAATATTTAAATTATGACCTGAAGAAAGTGAAGAAGTGAGCATAAGAATATCTGATGGAAAAGTGTTTCTCGCAAAGATAGTAGCCAAGGCAAAGACATGAGGCATGAGCCTGACTTGCGTGTTAAACAACAAAATTTTTAAAAACCCATAATGCAGCTGGAAGAAGCAAGGAGAATGAGAATGTTAGGAGATAACATTAGAAAATCACCTGTGTGAGAAGCCTTGGAGTTCATGTAAAAATAACCTTTCACCCTGGGCTAGTAGGAGAGCCAATAGATTGTTTTGAACAAACAAGTCCCAGTCTCTGTTCTGTTTTGATTCTACTGCCTGTGCTATTGGAAATATACTGTGAAGAGGGAGGCAAATTGGATGAGGAGAAATCAAAAGAAGAAATTTTAGGAAGATATTATAATAATTCAAGCAAA
This sequence comes from Rhinopithecus bieti, assembly GCF_001698545.2. Classification (NCBI taxonomy): domain Eukaryota; kingdom Metazoa; phylum Chordata; class Mammalia; order Primates; family Cercopithecidae; genus Rhinopithecus; species Rhinopithecus bieti. The sequence continues at coordinate 351,046 of NW_016803102.1, forward strand.
AGTTATTCAAGCAAAAGTCTGGTGGCTTGGACCAGAATAATAACAGTAGATGAGTGATCAGTTTCTGGAGTGCACTTTTCCTCATCAAAAGAGCACAACAGGCCGAGCGCGGTGGCTCAGCCTGTAATCCCAGCACTTTGGGAGACTGAGACAGGCGGATCACGAGGTCAGGAGATCGAGACCATCCTGGCTAACAAGGTGAAACTCCGTCTCTACTAAAAACACAAAAATTAGCCAGGCGTGATGGTGGGCGCCTGTAGTCCCAGCTACTCCGGAGGCTGAGGCAGAAGAATGGCATGAACCCAGGAGGCAGAGCTGGTGACTCCCTCTCAAAAAAAAAAAAAGAGCACAACAAAGCTTCCCATATCCTGGCTGGTCACTTGTATCTTCCATCTCTATCGTGTCAAAGGTAGCGAGAAGCCATCAAGTTATTAAGTATAGTAAACCAGTAACCAAAATCAATTCTATGCATACCACAAAACTGAACACACTGACTCTTCTTTGAATATGTTTAGTAAACATTTGTCACATTGTACTGGGGCTCAGAAAGTTCAAAAAATTGTCCATGGTTACAAGAACACACAAAAAAATAAAGAGAATATGGAGCCACATGTACCAATCACACAGATTCATCATTATCACTTTTTTATTATCCTTCTTTATTATCCTGCTTTATCGCCACCTCACCCACTCCCTGACACACTGCCTATACACACATATATATGTGCGTGTGTGTTTTCTTTTCTTTTCTTTTTTTTTTCTTGAGATGGAATCTCCCTATGTCACCCAGGCAGGAGTGCAGTGGCATGATCTTGGCTCACTGCAACCTCTGCCCCCCAGGTTCAGGCGATTCTCCTGCTTCAGCCTCCCACGTAGCTGGGATTACAGGAGGCCTGCCACCATGCCTGGCTAATTTTTTTTTTTTTTTTTTCGTAGTTTTAGTAGAGACAGGGTTTCATCATGTTAGCCAAGCTGGTTTTGAAATCCTGACCTCAGATGATCCCCCCCACCTCAGCCTCCCAAAGTGCTAGAATTACAGGCGTGAGCCACCATGCCCATCCAATGTGTGTGTTTTCTTAATATTATCAAATAATTTCAGACTTTCAGAAAAGTTGCAATAATAGTCTAAACTTTGTTTCCTGAATCATCCAAGATCAGGCTGCAGACACATGCACTGATCCTTCAGTGCGCACATCCCATGAATAACACTTTCCTATGTAGCCACATGACAACCAAAATCAGGAAGTAATCACTGTACTTCCATCCAATCTTAACCTCTCATATTTATTCTAGTTTCCTCACCCTCTTTAATGGTGAAACATTCCAACTAAGAATCACTTGTTATACCTTGTGATCGTGTGTTCCCAATCTCTTTCCATGTCGAATATTTCCTTAATTTTCTCTTGACTTTCAAAACCTTGACACGCTTTTAAAGAAGAGATGGAGTCTCAATATGTTGTCCAGGGTGGTGTTGAACTCCTGGTCTCAAGCAATTCTTCTGCCTTGATCTCCCCAGTAGCTGAGATTACAGGCTCAAGCCACCATGTCTGGCTTCCTTGACACGTTTGAAGACCAGATATCTTGCAGAATGTTCCTTAATGTTTATCTTTCTGATATTTCCTCATGAGCAGATTCAGGCTGTGCACTTTGGTGGGGGATATCACAGAAGTGATTTGATGTTTTCTCACTTGGCACACAAGTTAGCTTTGTCCCGTTATAGGTGACGTTAATTTCAATTGGTTGGTGAAGTGTTGACTCCTTGGTGTTCCCACTGCATTTCCCCCCTTTTCTTCAACAGAATTTTATATATACATACCTTAAAAACATGGAAACATGTCTCTAGCATCTATTTCCATCATGCTTGTCAAATGGTAATCTTCCAAATTCACAGTTCATTTTACATTTATTAGTTGGCATTATACTCTAAGGAAAAGCTTTCTTCCCCTCACTTATTTATTCATCTATTTTACACCAGTAAACTCATAGAATATCATTTTATTCAATGTTACTCTCATCATTTGATACTCAAATTGTCCCAGATTTGCCTAATAAAACAAAGCTACTTCGCATTGGTTTCTATCTTCTTTTTGACATAACCACAGCCTTCTTGGAGCACTTAAGATATTCCAGGCTTATCTTGTACATTCCTTGTCCAGTCTTGGAATCATTCTTTTCTCTAAGGAGTCCTTGTTCCTTTCAGTGGATAATGGTATTCGGAAACCAAAATTGAATTGGAAATGTATCTACACACACCCACCACCAGCATTAATATTTTTGCTTGACTTTCTATCTATACTTACATATTAAAAACCATGGGCCAGGCATGTTGGCTCACACCTGTAATCCCAGTACTTTGGGAGGCTGAGGCAGGCAGATCACGGAGGTCAAGAAATCAAGACCATCCTGGCCAACATGGTGAAACCCCATCTCTACTAAAAACATAAAAATTAGCCAGGCATGGTGGCACGCACCTGTAGTCCCAGCTACTTGGGAGGCTGAGTCAGGAGAATAGCTTGAATCTGGGAGGCAGAGGTTGCAGTGAGCCGAGATCGTGCCACTGCACTCCAGCCTGGCAACAGAGTGAGACTCTGTCTCAAAAAACAACAAAAGAAAGCCATGAGTTCACATTGATACACCCCCAATTCCAATTCAACACTGCAGGCTTCATTCTAGTTTTTTCACTTTTCCATATTTGTAATTTTCTTCTCCTGTAGTGTAAAACTTGTCTTTCATTATCTTTGGTATGCTTGCTATTTGCTCAGTTCCCCTAATTGTAATCATTTCCATTCCCCAGTGGGTCACTGATCTAGACCGTCTACCTCCTGTGGGCTCTCTCCTCTCCTGAGCCACTTCCATCCACTCAGTCACCTTCCTTCCCTAGGCGGCACCCTCCAGCCAGGCTGTTGCTGTCTCACTTGACCACTTTCCTCTCAAGGTTCTAATTCCAGCCCTCTCACACTTCCTCTGATTCTTTCTCACTCAAGACTTTGGGCTGAATATTCAAAGAAGAAGGAAAGAAAAAAGGAAGGAAGACTTGTTTTCAAATCTGATTCTTTGGACTCCTTTAGAGTGTTACACTGTGCTATGACAGTCCATAAAATATATTATTATGGGATAAGTATTCCACCAGACAGTTCCTTAAGAAGTTCTGCTCTCAATTCTTGTAAAAAGATTTTAAAAAAAATCATGGATGGGGAAGTTACACTGACGTCTATGAATGAATACAGTAGGGATGCTATCCATTGCCTTTCCCTCAAGAAAGTGCAATGGTCTGGGAATGCACCCCAGTTTATAATCCACTTAGGCACAGACTGGCAGGGGTCCAGGTCATTTGTAAATGTGTTTCTGTGGCATCCACCACAATCCTGCAGACATCTGTTTTTAACTATAATTACATGAAAACACTCACATATTGATGGCCATTTGATGTGACCATACCTATCCATTATATATCCATTATACTATTTAATAACCTTTTATTGATCAGATGAGAGTCCTTGTAGCACTAACAGAAAGGATATTTCTATAGTAATATAAATTGCCTCATCGTTAGATATTTGAAGAATCCGAAATTCTGTCCGGAATAGTGCTTTGTATGTATCTAAATTAAGCCTAAATGTGTTGTTAATGCATTCATTTTATTTTGTTAGTAGACATATGAAATAATTTTACATATCTATGGGGTACACAGTGATATTATGATATATATATAAAGTGTAATGATCAAATCAGGGTAATTAGCATATCCATCATCTCGAACATTTATCATTTCTATGTGTTATAAGCATTCAAAATCCTCTCTTCTGGCTTTTTGAAAATATACAGTAAATGATTGTTAACCATATTCCCCCTACAATGCTAAAAGAACACGAGAGCTTATTCCTCCTAGTTAGCTGTAACTATGCATCATTAACCAACCTCTCCCTGTCTTCTATCCACCTCTCCTTCCCAACCTCTAATAATTACAGTTCTACTCTCTATGTCTTTGAGCTCAATCTTTTAAGCCCTTACATATAAATGAGAACATGTGATATTTATAGTTCTACACCTGACTTATCTCACTGCAGGTAATGTTCTCCAAACTCATCCATGTTGCCACAAATGACAGAATTTAATTCAGTTTTATTCCTGAATAGTATTTTATTGTGTATACATACCACATTTTCTCCTGGGTTCAAGTGATTCTCGTGCCTCAGACCCCACAAGTAGCTGGGATTACAGGTGCATGCCAGCATGCCTGGCTAATTTTTATAGTTTTTGGTAGAGATGGGATTTCACCATGTTGCCCAGACTGGTCATTTAACAGACTCCATCTGAAGTCTTTTTTTGGTGTCGTTTTTTGAGATGGAGTCTTGCTATTGTCACCTGGCCTGGAGGGCAATGGCCCAATCATAGCTTATTGCAATCTCCACCTCCCGGGTTCTAGCAATTCTCCTCCCTCAGCCTCCCGAGTAGCTGAGATTACAGGCATCTGCCACCAGGCCCAGCTAATTTTTGTATTTTTGGTAGAGACAGGGTTTCACCATGTTGGCCACGGTGATCTCAAACTCCTGACCTTGCCACCTGCCTCGACCTCCCAAAGTGCTGGAATTACAGGCGTGAGCCACTGCGCCCGGCCTCATCTGAAGTCTTACTGGGCATATTTAACAGGATATGAATCAGTGGAAGACCAAAACCATGTCTAACTTATCTTCTATGTCTTTACAATGAATCAGATCTCACACATAGTAGATATTTGATAACTGTATCATGAACACTCATCCTCTTTTCCCCAAGAAGTTAAACTTCTAGTAGTACTTACCTTACTGAGTGAGAAGCACTAGCTATGATGGATAATGATTAACGTCTCCCACTCCATAGAGTCCACGTTTAATCATGAACGGATCCACCATTGCTTCTCTATCTTCATGGCTCCAGTCGTACAGCCCCTCGTCTTGTCTGACCTGATCCATTGCAATAATTTATCATCTATTCTCTCTCTCTCTGGTCCTGACTCACTCCACAAAAGTCTCTGGAACTGCTACCATAGTTTGTCTTCCATAAAGAATATCTCTTAGTCCAAACCCATAGAAAGTACACCACCAACAGTAAACCCTAATGTAGACCACAGACTTTGGGTAACTGTGATGTGTCGATTTAAGTTGGGCAGTTGTTGAAAATGTACCACTCTGGTGGGGAATGTTGAGAATGGGGGAGGCTCTGTATGTGGCGAAAGGTGTGGAGTTGGAGGTGTATAAGAAATCTGTATACCTTCCTCTCCACTTTGCTGTGAACCTAAAATGGCTCTAAAAAGAGTTTAAAATTAAATTAATGGATGATTAAAATAGATAAAATTTTATTTTTTTGAGATGGAGTCTCACTCTGTCACCCAGGCTGGAGTGCAGTGGCACCATCTACCCTCACTGCAAGCTCCGCCTCCCGGGTTCATGCCATTCTCCTGCCTCAGCCTCCCTCTCAAGTAGCTGGGACAACAGGCGCCAGCCACCACACCAGGCTAATTTTTTGTATTTTTAGTAGAGTCGGATTTCACTGCATTAGCTAGGATGGTCTCGATCTCCTGATCTTGTGATCCGCCCACCTCAGCCTCCCAAAGTGCTGGGATTACAGGCGTGTGCCACTGTGCCCGGCCAAAATAGATGAATTTTTGAATGGGAAAAAAACAACATACTTAGAAGAAAGTGGAAGAAAATTTAGGAAAATATTTATGTAATAGGGAATTAGAAGTATAGGAAATTTTCATTTCTATGCTCTGAGTTTAGAATAAAGTTGTCACATACGGCCTCACAGGTTGTGCACTGCACAACTCCAGGAGGCCTCATTAGTTCTTCATACCTCCAGCTTGTACAGCCTCCTTTACTGCCCATGGCTTCTAAAAGGCACGTATATCACTCTTGTGTAATGAAACCAATTAATGCAGTTTAAAATATGTTCCTTAAAATTAGGATCATCCTATTGACTCTTTTGAAATCTTTCAATGATTTTTCTTTCTCAAAAGGCAAAGTCTAAATTCCTATCCTTGCAGAATCAAGACTAATTTTAATTTGGCCTCTGAACCTCTGGCCTGTTCTGTCTGTGCTCTTCTCACTTTCTAGCCTGCCCTGCCAAGCAAGCTGTCCTTTCACAACTGAGACACACAGCCCCACATCTCTGTCCTTGCTGTTTCCCCTGCCCACAGCTCTTACTACCTCCTCATCTTTTGAGCCTTGGCTAGGATGTCTTCTAGTGATTAATTCTTTTTGGCCTCACTCCCTGCTCTGTCAGTAGGATTGAGTGAGTGCTCCCTTCTAAGGGGCCTCCTATGTATTCTACCACAGGACATAAATATTATTTTCACTTATTTTTCATAGTTCTGTTCCCTAATAAGAGATGGTGGGCCAGGCGTGGTGGCTCACGCCTGTAATCCCAGTCCTTTGGGAGGCTGAGGCAGGCGGATTACGAGGTCAAGAGATTCAGACCATCCTGGCCAACATGGTGAAACTTCGTCTCTACTAAAAATACAAAAAATTAGCTGGGCATGATGGCACACGCCTGTAATCCCAGCTACTCAGGAGACTGAGGCAGGAGAATCGCTTGAACCTGGGAGGCGGAGGTTGCAGTGAGCCGAGATTGTGCCACTGCACTCCAGCCTGTCGACAGAGAGAGACTCCATCTCAAAATAAATAAATAATTAGATAAAAAGAGATGGTGCTTTCCTTGAGGTTAAATATGATCTCCTTTTGTTCTTTTTTCAATTAATACATCAATTCTCTCCCAGTATCATACATCTGTCCTAGATAGTATGCAATGAATATATGTCGATAGAATTAAAAAATAAACGAGGAAACAGAAGAAGAAAGAAAAAAAGAAGATGGCCTGCTTCTATAGCTCACATTTAACCTTGTATTTCACCAAGAAACCCAACACAGAGAAGACGTGTGAGGCATCATGTAGGCTAACTGGTGCATTTTGATTCAATATACACTCAAGTTCATAAGTGAGTTTCATGAATGAGATACAGACCTCTGAAGACCTGATATTTTACTAAAATTAACTGAATTTGTATGCAGTGGTGATGATACCAAGGCAAGGCACCCTGAGTGGATCTCAGAGATTAACGGTATAGACCCTGGTTGGTCCCCCTAAGTTTAAACCGTAGCTTCATTATTAACCATCTGAATAAACTTAGCCCAGCTAAGAAATTTTCTCATTTGTTAATTAAAATGAGTGTCTACCCTCAAAGGTAATTTTAAAGATTTAATTAAACTATGCAATGCCCTTGTCTATTGATATCAATGGTAATTTAATAAAAACATGCAATTGTTGTTATAAATGGATTGAAATAAAATGATTATATCCCACATCCATTTTTTTAAAAGGAAAACACTTTTACTTAAGCTGTTCATTTCTAGGCAGTAAAACATGGGAATTTGCTATATTTACTCAAAAGATACAGATATCAGTCTTCCACATTTTTCTTTCATACAAAAGATATTGTGGCTTATGTTTTATTGTTTATCTCATTCCCACATTTTAACTTCAAGTTAACATATTTTGAAGAATAAATATTTTAAGAAAATAATTATGATAACGAAATATTTAATTAAATAATTCAGCATCTACAAAGAAATTCATTTTCCAACAAAGGATATCTTTCCTAGAAAATATTCCACAAATTTACCAATAAAATTAAGATTTAAAATTAATGATAATTCCTATCTCTTTAGTAGACAAAATAACATTTGTCTGTGATTTGAACTTCAGATGATAGAGCTTCATTTTTACTGAAGTTAGTGTTTTTTTTAATAGGAAAAATTCCATGATTTCAGAATTTCTACTTAACAATTATTATTCCATTCCTGATTCAACTTTGGGAGATGTGTTTAAAATGACAGCAGCCTGCCAGGTGCAGTGGCTCACGCCTGTAATCCCAGCACTTTGGGAGCCCAAGACGGGCGGATCACGAGGTCAGGAGATCTAGACCATCCTGGACAACACGGTGAAACTCCGTCTCTACTAAAAATACAGAAAAAAAAATTAGCCAGGCATGGTGGTGGGTGCCTGTAGTCCCAGCTACTCAGGAGGCTGAGGCAGGAGAATGGCGTGAACCCGGGAGGCGGAGCTTGCAGTGAGGCGAGATCATGCCACTGCTCTCCAGCCTGGGCGACTGAGTGAGACTGAGTCTCAAAAAAATAAACAAATAAAAAACATGACAGCACCCTGAGGAGCAGATGCATGTATGTCTAGAAATCTGGATTCCTGTGTTTTTTTTTTCAATAGGAAAAATTCCATGATTTCAGAATTTCTACTTAACAATTATTATTCCATTCCTAATTCAACTTTGGGAGATGTGTTTAAAAAGACAGCAGCCTGGCAGGTGCAGTGGCTCACGCCTGTAATCCCAGCACCTTGGGAGGCCAAGATAGGCGGATCACATTGCTATGCAATAAATGTGACATGACATTAACCAAGGTTTGTTTTCCCTTTAATATTATGGCTATGGAATAAAATTTTTTATCAATAGCAACCCTTCAGTTCATTGAGCACTAGTTAGCTTATAAATTCTGATTTACATTGTAAAACCTTACACAATACCCAGGGAAGTCTTGCTGTTTATTAGTCTGTTCTCACACTGCTAGAAAGAACTGCCCAAGACTGGGTAATTTGTAAAGAAAAGAGGTTTAATTGTCTCACAGTTCCACATGGCTGGGGAGGCCTCAGGAAACTTTCAATCATGGCAGAAGGTGAAGCAGGCACATCTTACATGGCAGCAGGCAAGAGAGCATGTCAAGAAAGTAAAGAGGAAAAAGGCCCTTATAAAACCATCAGCTCTCGTGAGCACTCACTCACTATTATTAGAGCAGCATAAGGGAAACAGCCCCCATGATCCAATTACCTCCCACCAGGTCTCTCCCTCAACACCTGGGGATTACAATTCTAGATGAGATTTGGGTCGGGACAAAAAGCCTAACCATAGTACCGTTGTTTAGGTAGACACGTTCAATGATTAGTTATCTCTCCTGTATATTGTCCATTTATAGCTTCATCAAATGGTTTCTTCCTCTAGCTGATTTATTTGTGTTATGCAGTTTGCTAAACCACACTTTGGCTCACTTAGACTTCCAGAAGCATGTCCTTCTTGCTAATGGACCTTTTTCCTGCAACTGTTGAAGAAATATTCCAGCCAAATGGGAAGAAGCCCAGAGCACCTCCCCTTAGGCTAACTCCTGCCTCTGCTTTTCCTGCCTGGGTCAATCAGCCACAGCTTGAAATTCCTGAGGTTTTGCAAAATGTCCCTTTTAGTCCTTGAAGAGCTATTATTTTGTGAAACAGTTCCCAGTTTAGCTTAGGCAGAACAGTGGTCTAGAGATGTGCACCACAGAGTGATTTTATGTATAAGGATGTATGGGGGAAACTGTCTTAAACGACATCTTACTTGACACATACATGGAAATTTATACGTACTTTGCTATATTATAGATTCTGAGAATTTCTGCAGTAAAGAAATAGGTTTACCTTTGTGAAGTTTTCCAAATTCTTTCACTAGTTACTTTTGTAGCATCTGTTATTATGCATACACTCTGAGAAGTGGAGGCTCTAGAACATGTGGGAAGCCTGCATTTTTATATTTTATCCCAATTGGATAAACCACAAATCCCTGGTTAAAGGGAAGGCATTATTTAAATGCAGAAGCTTATGTATCCAAGAGCAATAATTCAAAGAGGAAGTCCATGAGTGCTTTTTCTGAAAAATGGTCACTTCTAAAACAAAACACATCCCCATTTTAGAGTGAATTTTGGTGTTTATATAATCACTCTGAATGAATTGAAGGGAGCACAGAGAGTGTACCAACGTGTTAAAAGTATCTTTGTAACTCTAAAAGATGTGGTCACAGATATGTTTTATCAAATCATTCAAGAAAAGAAAGGAAAAGATGGACTTTTATTGAATAAATGAAAAAGGACATGAGTGTGTAAGCGAATGCAAATGGAAGTAATCAGATAAACTCAAGTGCTCCTGCTTGTAAAGACAAAAGAAAAAAAAGTAAGTTAAATATTTAGGTGGCCTTACCTTGAAAGCATATTTCAATGCTCCATTTCTGACAACTTACCATAAACCAAAGGCGAAAGGATAATATTGCCTTTCTAATTTTAATTCCATGTTTGAATGAGGCAGAACTGGAGATTTGCCAACAATTGCTGCAAATCTTTTTCCATTCATAGTGTTTCCCCTGGTCATTTATAAGGGCAAAACATATAGAAATAGGCAACAGGAAGCAGATATCAGAAAACGCAGGAAGTACTTACTGAGCAGGAAAGATGGAAGGAAATTGATTGTTTTTGTTTAGTTTTCGTCTTCCATGGTGTTCCCCTAGGTATGAAGCATCAGCAGTCATGAAGGAAACAGATTTGTAATTGCAGAAGAGTTATTGTTTACATAGTGTTGGCATTACTTTTCATTTACAACATATTTATTTTTAAAAACAGAGATAATCATTTTCCTGAATTGAATACAGTTTGCAAAAAATGTGTCTTGTAGGACCTACAGATTTTACTGATTTTTTCTGGAAATTAACATAAGGAAGAAAACTCATATCTGAAAGATGGTAAGACTTTTATGTCCTGGGTTGTATAGCCTGGGTTTTAACAAAAGACTGTCACAGAAGAAATGAAAAGTATTTAACTATGACCATATTTTGAATATAAAATCTCTGTCTCTAAACAAGATAAACTCGGGTGAGAAAGGTATTTTCATCATTAGAGAAATGATTTTCAGATCAGAAGAAGATTGAATTTGTTACGATATTTAGAATTACATTTTTACTTTTGTCATTTAATATGTGAATATTCTTCTTTGCTAATTATCGCCAATGTTTACATAACCAATCATCAGGATAGCATGTGATCGATTTCACTCATCTCAAGTAAAATTGGAATTTTAAAAAACATGGTGTTTTTGGTCGGATGCGGTGGCTCATGCCTGTATTCCCAGCATTTTAGGAGGCTGAGGCAGGCGGATAACCTGAGGTTAGGAGTTCGCGACCAGCCTGACCAACATGGAGAAACCCCATCGCTACTAAAAATATAAAATTAGCCAGGTGTGGTGGCACGTGCCTGTAATGCCAGCTACTCAGGAGGCTGAGGCAGGAGAATCACTTAAACCCAGGAGGCGGAGGTTGCAGTGAGCCGAGATGGAGCCATTGCGCTCCAGCCTGGGCAATAAGAGTGAAACTCTATCTCAAAAAAAAAAAAAAAAAAATTAGGTGGGTGTGGTGGCATGCACCTGTAGTCCCAGCTACTTGGGAGGCTGAGGCGGGAGAATTGCTTGAACCCAGGAGGTGGAGGTTGCAGTGAGCCGAGATTGCACCACTGCACTCCAGGCTGGGCAACAGAGCGAGACTCCATCTCAAAAAAGAAAAAAAATTGTGTTTTTGCCCCCACATAACCACTTTAAATCTGTGAAATTGACTAGATTTTCACATACCTGATTTGGTGTCTGGCCCCCATAAGGCACAAATAGTCAAGTTGTATAGTAAAGAGCTGAAAAGAGTTCTGCACTGGAGTCAAGGGTGTCCAGCCCTAAACACAGGAACTTGGACATAACTTTCTGTGACTCAGTGTCATTCTCTGTTGGTTCCTGCAACATGGGGGGAAGAGCCATAGCTTGGAGTCAGGTAGCCTTGGGTTTGCCTTCTAGCTCTGCACCTACCAATCATGTGACTTTGGACAACTTAAAAATTTATCAAGCAAGCTTTGGATTTCTCATCTGCGAAATGAGGACAACAGTATCTACCTCAAAGAGCTGTAGTAAAAATTAAGTGAGATAATGGAAAACCAGTTTGCATAATGTTTGGCACATGGCTAGTATATCTTTACTTGTATTGGCTTCAAAACTAGGACATTTCGTGTCTTAGTCTATTTGTGCTGATACAACTAAATACCACAAAACGGATAATTTATAACAAGTAGAAATGTATTTTCTCACAACTCTGGAGGTTGGGAAGTCCAAGATCAAGGTGCTGGCAGGTTTTGTGTCTGTAAGCTCTATCTCCTTCCAAAATGATACCTTGTTGCTGCCTTCTCCAGAGGATGAATGCTGGGCTCTCATACTGAAGAAGGCAGAAGGGCAAAAAGAGCCCAACTATTTCCCTCTAGCCCTTTGATAAAGTAGCTGATCCCATTCACGAGAGTTCTGTCCTCTTGACTTAATCACCTTCCAAAGGCTTTACCTCTTAGTACTATCACATTGGGCTTGAAGTCCCAACGTCAATTTTGAAAAGAGCATGAACATCTAAACCACAGCATTTGGCAAATGATATCTATCTTCTCTTATAATAATAGCAGTAAGTTTCCCAAACCTTAGGAATTAAAATATAAGCAATTGTCTCACAATTTATTTCCTTGGTTACAATTCCATATTTGTAAATGGGGCCAGAAAAACTTGCCAACTATCAGCCAGTGACTAGAAATTCTCTCCTCAAATTCAGCCCTATATGAGAAATTGAACCAGACTCACTGAGTCTTGCTTTAAAGAGTATAAAATTATATCCAGTTTCACATATGCCTCACCCTTGGGATTAGGGCTTTGTCTCTCCAGAATTCTCCAGTTAGAATGCAATTGTTTCCATGGAGTCAACATTAATCCATTGTGAGATATTGGCTTATTACGTGTTTTTCAGATTTCTTTTCATCATGATATATAATTAAAATTACAGTGAGACTCAGAACAATAAAGTTTGATGGAGGCAGGAAAATTCCAAAGGGAAAAAGGATTAACAAAATAATGTAAGCCAAATGTAGTTAGGGCAGCCAAGGGGGAATGACCCATAAGAGGCAGAAGAACTAAAAGAGGGAATTGAGGTGCCAAAGAAAATTATCTTACTTTTATTTGGCCTAGAGTGAGCTCTGAAATAAATATACCTGTTAGGAATGAACAGCTGAGTTGAGAGAGAGAGACAGAATAGGGATAGGGAGTGAGAGAAAGAGAAGTTTTTCTACTTACCTCACTCCCTAGGATATGCTTTTATCATTAGAAAACTGTATAGAATTAGCTTTAACATTTTTCGTATTTGCTTTGTTTCACCTTGTCTCTCCTGAGATTATGTTATGAATCACCAGGAGAATTAAAAAATAATAATCTCAATGGCTAGACATGTAGACTTGCACATCTGAAGGTGACTTTGTGCTATTAAAGCTAGAACTGAATCTGGATCCTATGCTGTTACTTGGTGGGACACTTTTAAGGTTTAAATAAAGAGTGGGTCTTGAACAACTTGCATCTTTCAATGAAAGCAGTTATAGCCTCTAATTTAAAACAAAGAATAAAAGTATTAGGCCAATATGTTTTGTGTTACACACAATCATATTTTGTTCCCTAAATTATTCTAGAAGACAAACCAGCCTGTACCCTGAGAGTGACATGGTGAAATATTTATGTTGTCACTGGATTTGATTATTAAAGTCTTGCTTTTTTTTTTTTTTTCTCTTCCTGCAGGTAGGTTGTTTGTTTGTGAATAATTCTGTGTTAGTGGCAGACCTGTGGCTTGTTTCTAGCAAGGTCGCAGCTGAAGACTGCAGTGGCATGATGTCGATTCTATTTTCTGGGTTGTGCTTTGAATAGATTTTGTTCTGTGGAGCATTTATTAGGTAGACAAGTGTTTTTTTAGCGATCTGCTCTCATGGCTCAAACTCTTGCCTCTAGCTATCTTTAAAGATTCTACAAATCTTTTGCCTCTGGGCTTTTCATGCTTGTTTGTGACTTTCAGAAAGTTTTCCTGCAGATAATTTGTTTTCTCTGAAAATCGATAATAGTAGATTACTAGATAATGGCACCAACTGAAAAAGCTCTTGTTAAGGTTAAAGGTACATCAAATAAGCAGCACAAAGCTAATTATTGTGTCTTTAAAATATTTTTTCTCTCATACATGACTACATGTGGCTTATCAGCTTTGTATTTCAGCTGTTTTTCCACATCAAAATTAAGTTTCTTACTCATACTTAAATGTAATGAAAAAGCAGCAGCTTAATTTGAGAGATTCTTTAAAATGAAGTTTCCCCTTTGTCTCTCTCCTTTCTTTTGAGGACTCTCACACTGGTTTTGTTTGTTTCTCAAACTTCTTTCTTCAGTTTCATGTCACCTCTCTCTTTTTCTTGGCCTTTTCTTCAAAACTGAACCTTAGCTTCCTCAGATTTTATATCCTCTCTATTGGTGTTTTATACTTGTCTTCTTTTCTTTTCTCATGTATGTATGTATGTATGTATGTATGTATGTATTTTTGAGACAGAGTCTCGCTCTGTCACCCAGGCTGGAGTGCAGTGGCCCCAACTCCCTTCACTGCAAGCTCCGCCTCCCGGGTTCACGCCATTCTCCTGCCTCATCATCCTTCCTAGTAGCTGGGACTACAGGTGCCCGCCACCATGCCCAGCTAATCTTTTGTATTTTTAGTAGAGACGGAGTTTCACCGTGTTAGCCAGGATGATCTTGGTCTCCTGACCTCGTGATCCGTCTGCCTCAGCCTTCCAAAGTGCTGGGATTACAGGCGTGAGCCACCGAGCTCGACCTCCTCTTATATTTTTAAAATGTCACTTGTGGCCTATGTTATTTAAATTATGTTCTTTAAATTGATAAATTCTAACTATAACTATTCAGTATTTTATCCTTTCTGTTTTATAGTTGCCTATTTTAGGTCGCTTCTTTCAGTCAATATTTTATCTATTATTATAGGTTATCCTTCAGTTTGCATATATTTGCACGGGAGTTTTATACTAACATTGAAATCATCTGCAAAAAATTTCAATATGACTTTGATAAATAAAGGTTGCCAGTTTTATTACTTCCAATACAACTGATAACACAAACAACTTTATAAGGAGATTATCAGGAAAGTGGCATTATTTTTCACTAGATATCCTTAAGGGTATTGATGAATGAAATAAGATCATGTTCATTTGAGAAATGCAAATCAAAACCACAATGAGATACCATTTCACACCAGTCAGAATGGCGATTACTAAAACGACAGATTGGTGAGGTTTGGAGAAAAGGAACACTTTTGACTGGGTGTGGTGGCTCACGCCTGTAATCCCAACACTTTGGGAGGCCGAGGCAGATGGATCGCCTGAGATCAGGAGTTTGAGACCAGCCTGACCAACATGGTGAAACCTCGTCTCTACTAAAAATACAAAAACTAGCTGGGAGTGGTGGCGGGAGCCTGTAATCCCAGCTACTCGGGAGGCTGAGGCAGGAGAATTGCTTGAACCCAGAAGGCAGGGGTTGCAGTGAGCCAAGATCTTGCCACTGTACTCCAGCCTGGGTGACAGACTGAGACTTTGTCTCAAAAAGAAAAAAAAAAGAAACACTTTTACACTATTAGTTGAAGTGTAAATTATTTCAACCATTGTGGAAGACAGTGTGGTGATGCCTCAAAGATCTAGAGGCAGATATGCCTTTTGACCCACAACCCTTTTACTGGGTATATACTCAAAGGAATATAAATCATTCTATTATAAAGATACATGCACGTGACCAGGTGCGGTTGCTCAAGCCTGTAATCCCAGCACTTTGGGAGGCCGAGGAAGGTGGATCACAAGGTCTGGAGATCAAGACCATCCTGGCTAACACTGTGAAACCCCATCTCTACTAAAACAAATACAAAATATTAGCTGGGCATGGTGGCGGGTGCCTGTAGTCCCAGCTACTTGGGAGGCTGAGACAGGAGAATGATGTGAACCTGGGAGGCAGAGCTTGCAGTGAGCCAAGGTCGTGCCACTACACTCCAGCCTGGGCGACAGAGCAAGACTTTGTCTCAAAAAACAAAAAAAGATACATGCACGCATATGTTCATTGCAGCACTACTCACAATAGCAAAGACATGGAATCAACCCAAATGCCCATCAATGACAGACTGGATAAAGAAAATGTGGTACAGATACACCATGGAATACTATGCAGTCATAAAAAGGAAAGAGATCATGTTCTTTGCAGGGACACAAATGGAACTAGAAGCCATTATCCTCAGCAAACTAATAATGGAAGAACAGAAAACCAAGCACTGCGTGTTTTTACTCACAAGTGGGAGCTGAAAAATGAGAACACATAGACACATGGGGGGACAAACACACACTAGGACCTGTTGGGTAGCAGGGTATGTGGGAGGAGGGAGAGCATCAGGAAGAATAGCTAATGGATGCTGGGCTTAATACCTAGGTGATGGGTTGATCTGTGCAGCAAACCACCATGGCACACGTTTACCAATGCACATCCTGCACATCCTGCATATGAATCCTGGAACTTAATATAAAAATTGAAGAATAAAAAAGAAACAAAGAAAAGATAATGTGCATTTGTGTACAGTTATGTGCAAAATTGATAATTCACTATATGTAGACCACACATCTGTGTTTTAATTAACTTATTTTTATAAATAGTAATTAGCTTCTACATGTTCTTTTAAACTTTTAAATAAGATACTTTTTCATTATTAGAATTCACATCGACTTAGTTTTTCTTTTCTTGAATGTCTGTAAACTGGGTAAAACTCTTCCATTGATACAGTTCTCACATGTCTGCAGTGTTTCAGCATCTGTAGCAGAGACTTCCAGATAATTCAACTGGCTTCACACTGCTAGACTATAGTTCCCAGTAAGTGACCCCATGTGTCCGAAATGTGAGCAGAAAGTATGTAAGTCATATCCAAGCTTCTCCCTCTCACCCCAAGAATGGGACTTCCCTTCTGGTATCAAGAATGGAGGTAACCCCCAAACAGAAATTGCAAGCTGTGTTTTGAAAATGAACTTACAATGTAGAAGGAGTCTTTGTTTCTTCTCCTGAGTGGAGACCTACTGAAACATGAACATTCATATGATTTATGCATACAAAAGAAAACTTTATTGCGTTGGGCTATTGATATTATAAGGTTTGTCTGTTACAGAAACTAAAGTTACATTAAATAAAACAAAATCCCTTAAATAGCATTGCTGGGACAAAGTAAAGAAATACAGAATGGCTTGTTAAATATAAATTTTAAATAAGCAACAAGCAATGAGTAATTGGCATTTTTTAGTAGAAGGGTGTCTTATACAATATTTAGAATACTTATACCAAATAAGTTCTTAGGGTATCTAAAATACAAATTATTGCATATTTTTCTCTCTAAATCTGACACCTGCACCCCAAAAGAGACTATTTAATAAAATATGAGAACTTGGAGAATATAGATTATGTTTTTGCTTCTTTTACCCCACTTGATTTTCTAGTGCTATTTTAGACATGTAAGAAACACTCAATGCTCTTTTATTTCAATGCCATAGTTTAGTACAGGAAGGAGATAACATTATGGTAAAATTTTCACAGATGTTATGTTTCAAACCCCATTCAGCATCAACAACTTTCAGATATTATTTGTTAAAACAGAAGTTGCTTAGAGTGTGTGCTAAAAAATATTGACTAATAAAAAATTATCATTTCTATTTTCTCATTCTTGATTGCTAAAAATATTTTGGTGACTTCTTCCTTTTCATATACGTAATCTCATTGCATTTTGTGCTAAATTCATTACATTTATTGTATAGTTGATCTCTCACTTACCTATTAATTTACTTACATCATGTTTCATTTTTGATAACAGTATCCCATTGGAAGCCTGGAGTCAAACCCTGCTTGTCTTCTATGACAGTCTAGAATGATGTTGATCCTTCATATTGATAAATGTTGGCTATATTGAGCAAATTCTTAGAATCTTTATGCACCCTACCCATGCCAGGTGAAAATCTATGTGTGTGCGTGTGTGTGTGTGTGTATGTCTGCGTACATGTGTGCATAAGATTTGTAACATTATTGCCACCAGTTTAGAGATAAGAAATTGAGGCATATAGACCAGGTATGGTGGCTCACTCCTGTAATCCCAGCACTTTCGGAAGCTGAGGCATGCGGATCACTTGAGGTCAGGAGTTTGAGACCAGCCTGGCCCACATGGTGAAAGCCTGTCTCTACTAAAAGTACAAAAGTTAGCTAGGCATGGTGGTACATGCCTGTAATCCCAGCTATTCAGGAAGCCGAGGCACAAGAACTGCTTGAACCTGGGAGGTAGAGGTTGCAGTGAGCCGAGATCATGCCACTGCATTCCAGCCTGGGCAACAGAATGACAGACTCCATCTCAAAAAACAAACAAACAAAAAATGTTGAAAGTTAAGTAACTAGGCTGGGCATGGCGGCTTATGCCTGTAATCCCAGCACTTTGGGAGGGTGAGGTGGGTGGATCGCGAGGTCAGGAGTTTGTGACCAGCCTGGCCAATATGATGAAACTCCATCTGTGCTAAAAATACAAAAAATAGCTGGGCATGGTGGCACATACCTGTAGTCCCAGCTGCTCGGGAGCCTGAGGCAGGAGAATCGCTTGAACCTGGGAGGTAGAGGTTGCAGTGAGCCGAGATATTGCCACTGCACTGGGCTACAGGGCAAGACTCGGTCTCGGAAAAAAAAAACAAAAACAAAAAAAGAAGTTAAGTAACTAGTGGAGGTCACCATCAGCACCAAGATGACTGTGTGTTAAATAAGTAGATTCTAAGCAGTTACAATGTAACAGAAGCAAAATGTCAGCATTTAATTCATTTTGCATAAATTATGGAGGGAGCAGCCAGGATCTGTGTGCAGTACAAAAAAACCCTCCTCCGATCAAAGATGTCATGGTGCTGCTCTGCTCTAAGTGCAGATGGTGAAGGGTACACCAGGGTGGGTGGAGAGAGTCCAGGCTTAGAGTCAGAGGACACATTTGAGCTACAACTTCCATTTGGTGGTTGTGTGATGAGAGCATATCTCAGTGTATCTGAGTCTCAGTTTCCTTTTCTCTTGAAGCAAGAGAATATACAATTATGCAAATATTTTTTGCACTCTTAAATGATTTCCATCCGTCTTGTTCAGATTTCTTTGAAGAAATCTGCAGAAATCTGCAACCTCCTAATAAAGTGCTTTTTCCAGTGGAACATTTTACATTTTCTTCACACAACAATGTGTGAAAATACCACTGCAGAGCACACTCATAGCTATTATGACAAAACCACATTTTAGACATAGAAAGTGTTAATGTCTGGTGAAAGAGTAAAAGAATTTTGGACTATAAAGAAAATCTACAAGTATTCATGACATGCATTAGAAATACGTTCACCAATAAAATTAAAATAACATTGACACCTAAAATGGAAACTTCTAGTTGACTGTGAAACTTACTTAAGGGCCCTTTGACCCTAGATAGTGCCAAATGTTATACCCTCAAAAAAAGCCATTAAATTGCTTATGTCTTTCTTTTGATGTGTTCATTTTTGGCTACAGTTTTTTCAATATGTCAATATTTGGCTACCGTTTCTCACCTAAAATGTCATAATTCAAAAGAATTACTTTTTTTTAAAACTGTGTCCCTGCTTTAATATGTTTTCCATTTGTACAGTACTTCCCTAGGCTGTAGTAACTAAATGATGAGTGTCCCCATTTGGTCAACCTATTGGTTGATTTCTTATTTTGGGGGGAGGTACATATTTCTAGTGGAGACACTATAGATATTACTTTTATTTACTTATAACTCAGTGCTCCAAATACTTCGGGTAGACAGGGATTTATTACCAGGCAGGATGTAAAGTTCTTGAAAGGGCTAAAGGAGCAGACCCCATGCTTGCTTTAGAAGAACTGCTCTTAGGCCAGGACTCACACGGCCTCTGTGACCAGGAAAGCAGCTGCTGCCACTGGAGGAAACTGCCTGGTCAGGGAGCTGCTGAAGACAGATCCACAGTGACTCTGTCATGGCTGTTTTCTCATATGGCTGCTTTAGGACCTTCCTCCTCCTCTCTGCCTAACTTCGTTCTGAATTCAATTCTCTCAAATAGTGTGTCTCAGTTTGTGCTGCTATCACAAAAGTCCACAGACTGGGCAATTTATAAAGATCAGAAACTTATTTTCTCACAGGTCTGGCTTCTGGGAAGTCTAAGATCAAGGCAGCAGCAGCTTCCACATCCGGGAAGGGTTGAGTCTCTGTGTCCACGATGGTGTCTTGAACTCTGCGTCCTCTGGAAGGGAGTAACGCTGTGTCTTCCCAGCTTTACTTTACTAACTACTTTAACTTTACTAACACTTTACTCCCAGACAGAAGGCAGGGGAAGAAAATAGGAATGGCCTCTCTGTGTCAAGCCTCCCTATAAGGGCACCTAACCCTACTCATGAAGGAGGAAACTTCATGACCTAATGCCCTCTTAAAGGCCCCACCTCTTAATACTATCACATAGGCAACACCTAGATTTTGGAAGAGACATAATTCACACCATAGCAAAATCTAAGTCATAATCAGGCCCTAACTGAAAGGAAGTCTAAGAAACAAGAATAACTTTCTAGGCTCTGGAGGGCAATATACAGTAGACCAGGGTTTCACACCCTCAGTGCTATAGATATTTAGGGCCAGGTAATGATTTCTTGTGGAGAGCTGTGCCTTATAAGATGACTGACCCACTACACATCAGTATCCCCTGACTGTGACAGCTAAAAATGTCTCCAGACATTGCCAAATATCTCCTGAGGAACAAATCATCCCAACGGAGAACCACTGCAATAAACAGTGCTTTGCATTTTATAGATCACACCACATTAGACAGTTATAAGATCAATCTTTTAAAATATATATAAAATAGAATAGGAGTAGAATATTATAGTGTATATATTATACAATAAAACACATGAATCCACACATAATAGTGAAGTATAGTTTCATAATTTTTTAATTCTGTCATTGTGTATGTATGTTTTTACAGGGCTTAATGACCAATATATTTCCTATTGTGAATATCAGTGTATTTCATACTGTTTGTAATAGTCAAAAAGTTTGCAAATAACTTGATTAGAGCAAGACTGGAATGAAAAAAGAAGAAACTAGTTTACAGTATACTCAACAATACTGTTTACCCTAAGTATGAACAAAACAGTCAATATTTTCTCCACTGAGTGCTCCGTGTCATCTATATAGCATTCAGTGGTGTTGAACTTACCTGTCTAATCTTTTATAACCTCTCTTGCATGGGATGGATGACAGATCTATTAGCCCACAATTTTTACAAACTCAAGTATTTTCTTCACTACACATTGACAAGATTATATGAAATGAATACCTCATAAAAAAATAAATTGCAGAGCTTCATCTTACCTTATCCTGGCTAAAACAGAAACCATATTGTTAAAGGGTCTTTGTGGTGTTTTTGACTCATAAGCAAAAAAGCAAACATTCTCACACAAATTAAATCAGATTCTTTGGACTTTTCAGCAAATAATCTTTTAAAAAGGCCTTTAAAAAAAACAACGAAGCTAGCTTTTATACATAAGACAAATATGCATATTGATGAATGTGCACCTACGAACACATCTGGAAATACCTGAGGATAAGCCACAATACAGACAATCTGTGCACATAAGATAAACATGGGAATAATTAGAGGCCAGTCTATCCTGTAGGATAAGCTATGGCTATTGCACAAAGACAGAATAATGTTCAGAGGAGAATATAAATCAGGTTTATTGGATAGAATTTTGCAAACACTAAATATTTTTTGAAATAAAGCATTTACATTGAATACATCCATTAATACTTGTTCATAACTAAAATGTTTTAATCTCTTAAAGTGTTTTGAAATTTCACACATCTCACATGAGTCCAGGGTTAAACAAAATTTGTATATTATGACACTTTTATTGAAGACAAAATGTCTTACTTATGCTAATGCATGATTAAACTTTATATTACAAAAATAAAACAATTGTGTTGCAAATTCACCTAATGATTCTTCCCCAAGGAAGTTGTTAGCCTCTACATGGTTTACTTTAAGGTTCAACAAAAATATCCTAATAATACTAAAGTGGTAAAGTTCAATTTATAGTGTTTACCAATGAAAAGTTCTATAATATGTTAGTCACATCAGTTATACATTTAACACAGTATATGCATCAAGATAACTATTCTGAAAAGAATATTTTGTTATGAACAAGCTCTAATTTTTGATCATCAGAGGTTTTACATCATTCTTTTGTTTTCTTCTTGAACTTGTATTACCATCCTACTACTCCCACAGAATTTTATCCTAATTTATTATTTTTATTGATTCAAAATATTTTAGTGATTATGTGATGCTTAATATTGAGTGTCAACTTGATTGGACTGAAGGATGCAAAGTATTGTTCCTGGGTATGACTGTGAGGGTGTCGCCAAAGGAGATTAACATTTGAGTCAGTGGACTGGGAAAGGCAAACCCACCCTCAATCTGAGTGGGCACCATCTAATCAGTTGCCAGAGAAGCTAGGATAAAACAGTCAGAAGAATGTGGAAGGACTAGACGGACTGAGTCTTCCAGCCATCGTCTTTCTCCTGTGTGGATGCTTTCTGCCCTCGAACATCAGACTCCAAGTCCTTCGGCTTTTGAACTCTTGGACTTACACCAGTGGTTTGCCAGAGGCTCTAGGGCCTTTGGTCAGACTGAAGGGTGCACTGCTGACTTCCCTACTTTTGAGGTTTGGGGACTCGAAATGATCCACTATTGGCTTCCTTTCTCCTCAACTTGCAGAGGGCCTATCGTGGGACTTTACCTTGTGATCCTGTGAGTCAACTCTCCTGAATAAACTCCCTTTCATATATACATCTATCTTATTAGTTCTGTCCCTCTAGAGAATCCTGGCTAATACACTGTATTCTAGCCTCTGGAAATAATGTATATAAATTTTATCCAGTGATCATATGACTCTATAGTAATAAAAGAAATAGAAAAGCAAAACAAAACAAAATAACCTTCTTTTGGGTTGAGTTAGTATTACAATTATTTTTGGCACTCAATTTATTTAAAACAAATGTATTACAAATTTTGATGAATAGTTTATAAAAGAGAAAAAGATCACTGGAAAGACATTTCTCCAAGTCTTGATTCCATATGACTTGCTTGTTCAAAGTCAAACTTGGATTCCTGTTAGCTGTGCTAAACAATCCTAAAAGGTTTAATAACCTTTTCTTCCCAACACAACAATTCCGGACTTGTATGGTCTTGCATGGAATAAATCTTTCTGTGTTGCACAGCCCCCATGTTGAAACCACCTTGACAGAATTCACTGAATGCCAGAATTTCTCGATGACTGCATTTGTCACCAGATCCTAAAGCCTCACACTTTGCAAGTTCATGTGTTAGGCCTCAAGGGATTCCAGAGTGAAACACTTCCATGCTAGGGCTTGCTTTATGGCCATATCATCAAGTCTTGGCATGAATTTTTATCAATGGAAGCATTTTTCCTCGGTGTTTGCCTCTGTCTCCCTACGATGTGTTCCTTTAACACATTCTCTTCACAAGAAACTTTCTGCAATCGTAGGAAAAGATTTGCTGTCAGTTGACTGAGGCAGGACTGTAAATATCACTCCATAATTTCAAGTGAGAAAGATGAAATTAGAGCCATTTTCTACTCTGTCTTCCCTCTTGGGGCCAGTTTTAAGCAATATTGTGAAATAAATTTTCAGCAGCTCACAGGATTCCACTTCTGACTCTTGCTCTGTGGTCATAAACACAGCAACTTCGTAAGTTTTATTTTATAACTCTTCAAGCAAGTCAGTGATTTGGAACAGAATGCCTAACTTAACACACATTGTCAATGCATTCAAGGAGTGCTGTTGCATGAATCTAGACGTAGAGATTGAATAATTGATGCTGTCTTGTTCTTTGCTACTTTAGGTCTTGTGGTGGCATAATTGATGCTGTGTTTATTCCTGGCTGCTTTGGTCAGGTTCCTGGTGCCCATTTTATTCCATAGAAATGAGGTTATGGCAGATCATTGCTAGTTCTGTAGGGAATGCTTTAGTTCTTGCCAGCCAAAATTTTGTCATAGCCAGTTTCACTACTTGATGATGCCAAATTCAGGAAATTAACAAAAAGTATGATTGATAGACCAAATGAATATTATAATTTCTATTACCATTCTGGTTGGATGCTTTGCAGTTGTGTGCTATTAAAGTTGTAAATAAACTTCATCTTCTCAGACCGCTTGACTGTTCTACTATGTCAGTAACTCTCGTTCCTGGAAGAGATGTGAGTAGCTGTGCCGAGACCCAAGGAGTTTAAATTTCTGGGTAGTTAAAAGAATGAGTCACTTTATCAGAGCCCGATTATTTCTGAATCCTGAAGGGCTTCTCTTATCAAGAAAGAAAATCTCTTACGTGTAACATCTCCACCCTGGAAGGGGTCGGTGGGGGAGGCTTACCATCTAGCAAATATTTTTTTACATGATTAGAGAACCAACTTCTGGTAGTGTGTCTTCACTTATATTAAATCATCTACTTTATATAGTTTAATTAACAAAAATTTTTAAATGCCAGGCAAACTTCTAGACATGGTGAAGATAGAGAATATTAAAATGTAGAAAATGTAGAGTGTCTAGGGCCTTTGAGGTACTTGCAAATTTATTTAGGAGACAGGTCATAAAATATGGAAAATTTGAATAGTGCACAATCTGTTAGGTTGGTGCAACTACTTTTTCACCAACCTAATAATTATAACATGACTCAACAGTGAGAGGAATATAACTAGTGAGTATAGGCATTCACTAGTTAATTGCCAAATGGAAGATGTTGTCAGTTACTGCTTTGACTCAACTTTGAACTAACAGTAAAACAGGCTGGATTAACCATCGTATCTATCCAGTCCTTTTTGATGACTAGAACACAGGCACAGTAGACACAATACATATTAAAGATGATGTTATGTGCACTTGTCTATTCTGGTACTCCGTAAATGATGCTGTTTTTTGGCTGATAACCCTAACTTCTCAACCTAGCTCTGGAGTCGCTGTAACAAGAAGATCCCACTGGTTACATTAAAAAAAAAATCTCCTTAGCATCCAAGTCCAGATTTTAGGGCGCTCATGCCATGATTCTTTTGATGAATGAATGCCAGCTGTTAGACATCAAATCTGAACAGAAGAAATGCTTATTAACACTTTTTTCATTTGGGCTTTACTTTCCAATATTGAAGTACATAGACTCTAACGAAGGATCAAGATATAATGCAGCAAAAACCCTATGAGTTTCTGTTTCTTCTTTAAGTGAAATGATCAAACCCTGGTCGAAAATTAGGAAATGGTATAAATCTCAGGAAGATTTTCACAATTTAAAACACAAAGCATTTAAGGTCATGTCTGTGTGACACCAAAATATTGGGTGGAAATTTCAAATGGTAATTTGGACACACACACACACACATTATGTATATATATTATATATATGTTAATAAAACATATATACATGTTAATAAAACAGACACTAATGAATCTGTCAGAGTGATGTTTCTGGTGTGAAAACTAGACTTTCTTACCTTTGATAGTTACTCTACTCATTAGGAACAACCTTCTGCAAAAACTAGGTAAAATTTACATATAGTATATTTATAAAGGCACTATTAAAATAAAGATAACTGAGACAAGTAACAGATAATATTGTCAACAATCACATTAATAAAAATTAAAATTTCTTAGGACAGGTCTCTAAAAAAACCTCTTATCATATATATTAGTTTCTTGGGGGAAGGGAAGAAGGAACCAGTCAAACCCTCTGAAAATACAACATATAATATGAAAAAAAGTTACACGTGGGCTTCAGATGGCAGAGCATTTGGGCACCACATGTTTCTCCATGTGCTCCCTTATCTTATTGTTGATTTCAGATGGTTGCACTACAGAATGCCCAGAGTCTTGATTAATTCTGAGTCTTGGGCTTCTCCTATCTCTGCATGAAGATATGTCTATGGCCTAAACATGTCTATGGCCTAAACATACCTATGGCCTCTCTGTAATTCCTCCACGGTTTCTCTTCCATCATCAGCAGCACTAAGAAGAGAGGCACCCTTACTCTGTACAGATGCAGCCCTTGTCGTCAGAGGACGCCATGAGTAATAAGCAGGGTTTACTATCAGGATATACACAGGAGACATCTAATCTGGCCTGGTTGAACTGATCTTCTCAAAAGAGTCTATAGACCACCCTTAACCAAAGCAAAAGTTTCCTGTAGAGGTAGCTGGGACAAAGCTGAAAGCGGGCCGCTCTAGGATGCCACGTATTTGTGTTTTAGAGGATATGTGTTTTATCGTCTTTGTAAATGAAACAGAGATGTTCTTCCCCCGACATACAGCTCTTGCTTTAGTTCTTCTGTCTTCATCTCCACTTAGTTTTCTTTCTTTCCCTTTCCTCTTGCCTCTTTTTTCTGCAATTTACTTCTGGTAGTGCCCAGAAGAAAAGAGAAGGGCAAAGAGATCCTTCCAATTTCATTTTGCTTCTGAAAAGACATCCTTTTTTATGCTGTGATTTTATGATGTTGTGTCTATGTTAAATTTTTTTTGGAAGTTGACTAGTGTAATATAATATTTCTTTTGAAAATCACTCATGACATGTGGAATCAAGAGAAAAGGAAATGGAAAATAGTGGAAGGGAGAGGGATGGAAACTGTTTCCTGCCGTAGGCATCTTTTAGCTTGTTATTCAATTTCTGTTCGTTGAGTAACTAAGAAAAATAAACACTTACATATTTCACTTGGCCTTATAGGTGGTCTCTTATAATACAGAAGTGCCATTGCTGGTGTATTTTCTGCTTCTTATTTCATAAAAAAGTTACATGTGGGCTTTAGATGGCAGAGGAATTGGGCACCACATGTTTCTTCATGCACTTCATTTTCTTACTGTTGACTTCAGATGGTTGCACTGTAGAAGGCCCAGAATCCTGATTAATTCTGAGTTTTGGACTTCTCCTGTTTCTCCATGAAGATACTTTTAAATTTCCTGTTTTATTGCTGTAAAAAATACAGTGGCAAAATGCTTACCCCATTCTAATGAGACACTCTAAAGCACCTTTGCACCTTTTCTCTAACATGCATTCAAAGCTGAGAAGCTCTCCTCTAAACACTGCATCATTCTGACCCAGTTAATTTCTAGATTTTTTTTAAAGGACAGCATTCATGCAGCAAAGGGGCATTAGAAAATGACCCAGATGACTCAGAGAGTGACACCAGTAGAATTTGTAGCCAGGTATTTGCAATTCTACATTATAAAAAATCTTTCAGGTTTCCATGACTTTCTATTTCTATTGACTCCTCCTTAGTATAGGCAAATTCCTAAATTTGAGCTTTACTTCTCAAAGTTGAAATATGATACTCTGATAAAGATATAGTGCAGCAAAATATTATGTATTTGTATTTCATTTTTGAATGAAATTTGCAAGTGAGTAATCCTCATTGATAATCATAATGAGTGTCTCCTTAGGATGGGATGAACATATTGCCAGTGTACTTTTTGCAGCAACAAAACAGGAAAGGTAGAAGTGTTCTCATGCAGAAACAAGAGAAGACCAAGACTCAGAATTAGTTATTATCTCTTTATTAGAGTAGCTGTACTTCAGTTTTAGGAAATAAAACTGAAATGTAGAAATTTGCCCAATTCCTAATTCAGATTCCTGCAAAAGAAAATGCTCTGACTGCCATTTTCTCTTCCAATCCATCTCCCTCACTTGAAGACAATGTGATTTTTTTATATTGAAAATATAATTACATTACCTTCAAGAAAGGAAAGCAATGTTTTCTCATTGTTCTTAGTTTTATAAAGTTGACATTTGTAACACATCTGCCCTCTGTCTGTTCTTCAGTCTCACATTTGGCAAACTTCTTTCAAGTCCACATAATTGTTTTTGGACTACAACTGTTTAGCCTCTGAATGTTCACCCTCTGCCTACACTGCTCCCCTTCTGCAGGCTGAAGGTCCTCTTCTCCATGTCTCCATAGCATCCTCTTCCATCCCCATTACGGCCCTCATCACATCTTACTGTAAATACTGCAGTACTCCTGAATGCACTGGTAGGAAGCTCCATGAAAGCAGGGGCATTGTCTGCCTGACCTCTTCTGGTTTTACAGCATCTCACAAAGGGAGTGGCACAGAAAATAAGTTGGACAACTATTTTCCAATTGATGGATAAGTAAATGCTAGATATCCATATCATAACTTGCTGGCAGAACACAACATCAGCTATGAGGGAGTCAAATTGCCAACTATCTAGAATGAAGAAATTGAAAAACAAACACATTTTTTGCTGAGATCTAAATTCAGGCTGGAAC
Source organism: Rhinopithecus bieti (assembly GCF_001698545.2). Classification (NCBI taxonomy): domain Eukaryota; kingdom Metazoa; phylum Chordata; class Mammalia; order Primates; family Cercopithecidae; genus Rhinopithecus; species Rhinopithecus bieti. The sequence continues at coordinate 379,169 of NW_016803102.1, forward strand.
TGAAGACTCAAGCTGAAAGCTAACAAGAAAACCACTTCCTTCCTTCAGCCAATCCCTAAGGAGAAATGGATTGGCCTGGGGAGAGCCAGGTTTGCTTGTGTATTAGACATCAGGGTGGATTCTTCGACTAAGCTTATAGCAGCTAAGCTTAAATTGCTTCCCAATTTATGTTTTTACCCCCAAACTCGTAACACTAAATCACAATTGTCTTCTTATGTACAACTGGCTAACAGTGTGTTAAAGATGGATATGATTCATGACTGAGAAACATCATGAGGAGACAAAGAGACCATGCAAGTGTTCTGAAGCCATTGTGTGAAGAAGAGAAAAGCTGCCATCCACTGGGCAGTAGCACCAGAGTTTGCAAATAATTGCACACAAAGGGACTTCTGTTAAGGATTACTCTCTGGAATTTTGCACTAAATTCCCAAAGCATTTTCTTTCTAATGTTTTGTGATTTGGTTGAACAAGTGGTCACCTTACCCACAACCTTCATGATATCAGAGATCTCATTCATGTCTGCTCTCATTACTTCCAGCCTAAAGAATCCTAATCTTTTCAGTCTTTCCTGAATACAGTAGTTGCTCAAAACCTTTAATCATTCTGGTTGTCCTAAATACGTCCAATACTGTTAAGGGAAACAAAACACCTTATTTTACCTTTCATTTCTTGACAATTTAGGACCTAACATTTTGATTTGCAAGAAGCCAAGATATTTTTGTAATTCATTTTTTCTTATGTGATCTCAGTCTACATATTAGAATAGCTTCACCAAGGTAGGTAAATTGAAGAAATCTGCACCATGAATATAGGGATATAGTATGTTTTCTTTTCCTCAATTATTGCTTCCTTGCATTAATTAATTAATTCATGCATGTAGGCATTATTAAAATTAGTTAGAAATAAATTTAAATTTATTATAATTCTTCAGTTTTTTTCTTTTTTTGATGGAGTCTCTCTCTGTTGCCCAGGCTGGAGTGCAGTGGGACGATCTCGGCTCACTGCAAGCTCTGCCTCCCGGGTTCATGCCATTCTCCTGCCTCAGCCTCCCGAGTAGCTGGGACTATAGGCACCCACCACCACGTTAGGCTAATTTTTTGTATTTTTAGTAGAGACGGGGTTTTACCATGTTAGCCAGGATGGTCTCGATCTCCTGACCTTGTGACCTGCCCACCTCAGCCTCCCAAAGTGCTGGGATTGCAGGTGTGAGCCCCTGTGCCTGACCTTATCACTTGGTTTTAACACTAACATGACTTTCGGTTTTTTTGGAGAATACATGAGAGCAAGAATATAGTCAATTTCATTTACACTCAGAATATAAACTGTTCCCTGTATTTTAGAATTTCAAGGTACTGGTGAAAAAAAGATCATTTGGTTCAAAACTATTAAGCCAAGATTCCTAGATTAATCACTTACCATTTGAAATACTATATTAAAAAGTTCTGTGAAATGCTTACTTAGAAATTAATATAAAAACATATTAAGTACTCTTAACCACCTACATATGTTTCTCAGCTTTTTTTGCTCCTAGAGGCATAATTGTTAAATCCATGTAGTTTAATGAAGAAATCCATATCATAAGATTGTCCATAAAAACTAACCTAAGGGACAAGACATCACACTAATTAACTTTGAGGGTGAAATGAGAGTGTTCATTATCTGCTGAAGTAGAGTCCTACAGTGAAAAAGAAGTGTTTCAAAGAGGTACAAGGAAAACATAACCTATTATAGATATAAGTTGGGACCAAATAAGCCAGCAGCCTAAAGCTCTAGTTTTCTTGGCTACATTTATCTCAAAGATAAATGTACACTGTGGGAAGCTGTTGAACATTGGTCAACATATTCCAGCTTAACATGATCAGTAAATATAGTTTTGATCTCTCTTTGCTTATCAAAAACCTAATAATAACATCTACTACTTAGTTCTTAATACCCTCTGAGCACAGTTTCATTATCTTCCTCTATCCCTACAATGTAAAGATGTAGGTACAATATCATCCCGGTTTTACAGATAAGAAAATGGAGACTCACAGGGGTTGATAAATTTCCCTTTTTCACACAACTAATCTCAAGAACCCAAGGGTGTTTACTTGGAGCGACTGAGCTCTTAAGCACAATGCTGTACTGTGGCCTCATGAATTCATTCTTGCAATAAGTGTGTGTTGTGCATCTACTTCCAGTCAGACACTGATTTCAAAATATATAATTTTTACAAAGAATTATGCTAGTATTTATCATGTGGAACATTTGAATACTTTGTTGATGAATTATTTTTATAAAATGATTTCAATATTAAAATATTGGCCACCCTGCCTCTGATCACACTGCATACAATTTTTGCTAGTTCACTTCGAGTAATTGTTATTGCTGCAAGTTCACTTACAATTCTCGAGCATCTACTTTGTGTACTGGAATCTATGCCTGTGGCTACAACAAACAAGTCTCCACCCTCACAGAACCTACTGTGGAAGATGAAGACATGAAACCCGGTGCCACCTTAGGCAGGCAAATGTGACAGGAAAGGGGAAGAACTACAGACCATTTGGAATTTCCACAGCCGAGGCCTCAGCCGATCAGGGAAGGCTTACAGAAAACAGGAGGCCTAGGCCAGGCGCAGTGTCTCACACTTGTAATCCCAGCACTTTGGGAGGCCGAGATGGGTGGATCACCTGAGGTCAGGAGTTCGAGGCCAGCCTTGGCAACATGGTGAAACCCCCGTCTCTACTAAAAATACAACAATTAGTCGGGCATGGTGGCCGGCACCTGTAATCCCAGCTACTCTGGAAACTGAGCCGGGAGAATCGCTTGAACCTGTGAGGCGGAGGTTGCAGTGACCCGAGATCGCACCAGTGTTCTCCAGCCTCAGTGACAGAGTGAGACTCCGTGTCAAAATAAATAAATAAATAAATAAATAAATAAATAAATAAATAAAACAGGAAGCCTAAGATGTCAGCTAGGTAAAGAGAGTTCAGTAGAGAGGAGAAAGTGACAGGCCTGGGGTGAATGAAAGCAGGCACATCCAGAAAAGGAAAGAGTTAAAGGGAACAAGACTGCAGGGTGATGGAGTGCAGAGACAGACACACAGGAGGCAGCTGTTGAGAGCCAGGCTTTAGTACTGTGCATCAAGCTGAGACTAGACCAGTGGTCTTGAAATGTCTTCATTCATTCACTCGCTAAAGGAATTTTGGAAACTGTACACTTATTTTTAAAACTGTACACAGTTTTAAAATTACACATTTAAATAGTTATACCTTGTTCCCTTGCTTTATAATTTTTAAAAAAATAATAACTGGCCAGGCGAGGTGGCTCACATCTGTAATCCCAGCACTCTAGGAGGCTGAGGCAGGATGATTGCTTGAGGCCAGGAGTTTGAGGCCAGCCTGGCCAACACGGTGAAACACCATTTCTACTAAAAATACAAAATTTAGCTGGGCGTAGTGGTGATACCTGTAATCCCAGCTACTCGAGAGGCTGAGGCACGAGAAATGCCTGAATCCAGGAGCTGCAGGTTGCAGTGAGCGGAGATTGCACGACTGCACTCCAGCCTGGGCGACAAGGTGAGACTCTGTCTCAAAAAATAAAAAAAAAATTTAAAAATAACTGATCCAGCACTCTCTAGCTGCCGTTAACATTCTCAGAAAACTAACACAGGAACAGAAAACCAAACACTGCATGTTCTCACTCATAAGTGGGAGCTGAACAATGAGAACACATGGACATAGGGAGGGGAACATCACACACCAGGGCCTGTTGGAGGGTGGGGGGCAAGCGGAGGGAGAGCATTAGGGACAAATACCTAATGCATGCTGAGCTTAAAACCTAGATAATGGGTTGATAGGTGCAGCAAAACACTATGGCACATGTATACCTATGTAACAAACCTGCACATTCTGCACATGTATCCCAGAACTTTAAAGTATTTAAAAAAAGAGAACAAAATCGATCACTTGACGTGAAAGATGTGGAGTTTAGTTAACTTATGCTTCACATTCTATAATGCTTTGTAAGTCTGTGTGTGTGTACAGGCATGTGCTTGTGCTTTCCTTTTTCTTTTGCTTATGTCTGTTTCTTTGTTGTGTTTGTAATTATAACTAATACTTTTGAATATCTATTTATGATCCACCAAATTCCTAAGCCATCCTTGAATGCCTGTTTATAAGCTGAGGGAGTCAGCACCATACATTTGTTACATCCCAAATTTCTCTAAGCTCCACTTTTCATGAGAATAACAGTATCTACATTTAAAAATCACAACCAAGGTTCCTGTGCTTTGTCTATAAGCTAAAAATTGAACATGAAGAATGTCACACTGTCATGATTGCACAGACATTGGTCCATGCTGGTCCAAACACTGTGCTAAGACTAGGTTCCCTTTTCACGGGGTCCAGTGTAGACTTGGGTCATGTAAAAAGAAGCATTTGTCTTTCACAAACGCCTCCAAGTGTTTACAACCATGTTGCTGCTACTTTGCTTAATATTTCAGCCATGTGTTTGCTGAAAAATTATTTGTTTCTCCTGGAGTTTCTAGTTCTTTTTTCTCCATTATTTACCCCATTTTTTTTCTCAAAATAATAATTAAACCTTTCTACTGCTAAGCAGCTGTCACTGTGTGACTTTTCTTCGACACTCCCCTGTTAAAATTGAGGAACCAGGCTGAGCTTGCTAGAATAGTAGCATGTCCAGCAGTAATTTAGAATATGCTAGGGTGGGCTTCATAATCAAGATGGCATCTGAAATGAAATATTTGCAGGTTATTGAATGTAGAAACTTACCAGAATTATAGAAACAATTAAGATACTAATATTGTCTATGTATGAATTGAATATCAATTGAATTGTTTCTTCATGGTTCAGTAACATTGGGCTTATATCAGAAGGTACTGAATGCAAATAATTTAGTCTAGAAAACAATGTTAATCATGTATATTTTAAATTTTAAATATGCTTTATTTATGAAATATGTAAATGGGCTTTTATAAAACAAGTGTTTATTTGGTTTCCATTATGAAATGCTGCAGTTTTAAAATGTTGATTTTTGGTCAGGCGCAGTAGCTCATGCCTGTAATCCCAACACTTTGGAAGGCCGAGGAGGAAAGATCACAAGGTCAGGAGATCGAGACCATCCTGGCTAACACGGTGAAACCCCGTCTCTACTAAAAATATTTAAAAAATTAGCCAGGCTTGGTGGCGGGCACCTGTAGTCCCAGCTACTCAGGAGGCTGAGGTAAGAGAATGGTGTGAACCCGGGAGGCTGAGCTTGCAGTGAGCCAAGATCACCCACTGCACACTAACCTGTGCGACAGAGTGAGATTCCGTCTCAAAAAAAAAAAGAAAAAAAAAACTAACTGGCAGGTGTCTG
>NW_016803102.1:384618-388300 GCF_001698545.2 Rhinopithecus bieti
AAAAAAAAAAAAAAAAAAAAAAGTTGATTGTTTTCAAGTATATATTTACATGGTATACATTATTTAATAATTTTTTTTCCTATTTACACTGGGTATCTCTCTTTCTCTCTGTGTATATATGTGTGTGTGTGTGTGTGTGTGTGTATGTATACATATAGAAAAAATGGAATAAAATTAATTCCCTTCCAGACCACAATATTCATAATGTCACGTCGGCTCTCTCTGAATAGGCATCTATGAACACACATTGCTAAGCTCACCTTTGCCTAATCTGAAATAACAGGTAATAAATGCATTTCATATATATAGAGTACAATTATTTACAGTTTTAGTTGTAAGTTCACTTAGGCTGCTAACAGGCAAATTTCATGATAACTGCTTCAGATGAAGAGTACTTCTAGAAAGTGAAGAGTCTTTTCTACATTTTTTGTACATAGAAAATGTTTTAATATTATCTGGATCTTTCATATAAAATTTAAAGTTAAAATTGTCTTTTGTTTTACAGTGAGCAGGAGAAGAAAACTAAAATGACAAGACTAAGAATATAAGAAAACAATCTCCTCTGTAAATGGTGGAAGCAGCAACGTTGCATATATTTCCAAACTCATTAGTTTAGAAGCTATTCTAGAGGTCATAGACAAGCAGTAAATTATAAACTATGATAGAATGCAGTAAGTCTATGAACCTGTAATTATATAGAATATAAATGGTATATGTCTTTATACTCATTTTAGAAGGCACTTAAATACATAAACTCCAAATTAATTTCAGTATTAATATTTCTCAATATCAATTATCAGAAAGTGATCTTGAGGTGGATCTTAAAGAAGTTATTTGAGTTCAAATTGTAATTAAAATGTTTCTGTCAGGCTTAGCAAATCTTACCATGAACAAGTAGCAAGAGAAAAAGTATTTAATAACATGAAATACTGAAACTGAGCTGACAGTTTCCTGACAAGCAATTTCCAGATAGTTCTAATTTCATGTATTTAAAAACCACAGCTTTTTTTTCCATGGCTAATCAGATGTAAAACCATACGCAAATATGATGAGGCAATTAATGCTATCTCTATCTTTGTTGACAATTTTGAAGTAAGATATAAAGAGCAAATTATTCCAAGCCTGCCTTTCACTTTGCATTCAGATAAGAACTAGGTTACTGAAGTGAATATCCTTTCATTATACCAAATTTAGCACAAAAATTGGGAATTTATTTGGTATAGAGCAGGCATAATTATTCCACTAGTTTTCATTATATTACTATTGTTTGCATTCTTATAAATGAGAAGGCAATTTGGTTGTAATTACATCAATTTTATCAAAACTTCTAGCACTTAATTAAGAGAAGTGAGCATTCTTTAGACATTGAAGAACATTATATTTTTTAAATAAATTGGAAGGTATTAATTACCATTTATATAATAGAGTATACCAATCAAGATTTTTTTTTTTAGAAGGAGTCTCGCTCTGTAGCCCAGGCTTGAATGTAGCGGTGCGATCTCAGCTCACTGCAAGCTCCGCCTCCCGGGTTCACGCCATTCTCCTGCCTCAGCCTCCTGAGTAGCTGGGACTACAGGCGCCCGCCACCGCGCCCGGCTAATTTTTTGTATTTTTAGTAGAGATGGGGTTTAACTATGTTAGCCAGGATGATCTCGATCTCCTGACCTCGTGATCTGCCCACTTTGGCCTCCCAAAGTGCTGGGATTACAGGCGTGAGCCACCACACCCAGCCAAGCTATTAATCACTTTAAAATTTCCAGTGTTCTGGCTAAATATATAGTTTTGTTTTGGGGTATGTATGAGAGATACCACAGTCTCCATAATCTATCTGTACCATGGACAAGTCTAACAGCCTTTCAGTTGTGTAGGCAATTGTTCATTTCTTAAATTCAAGTTTTAATTGGCTTTACTACAAAACACTATAATATCAATTCAAGTAACCTACCATGAAGTTCTCTGAAATTGAAAAATATGTCTCATGAAAGACATGTTTTAAACTCACATGTATAAAAAATGAATTGTTGTACTTTTAATTTATTTATTCAGTGATAAGAATTAAGTACGTGTCCCTTAGCAGGTGCTCATTTAGGTAGTTTGCATATGTAAGTAAACCAGGTAATCAACAATCTTTCTTTTATAATGCTCACATTCTAGAGGTCATAGACAAGAAGTAAATTGTAAGCTATGAGAGAATGCAGTAAGTCTATGGAACGAAACTAAGAGTAGATTGGCGTACTGGATTTGGATGTGCAAAATGGGGCAGATTGCAGTGCTAGCTGGGTTGACCAATCCCGAAATGATGTCATAAGAACAAAGGCTCTAAGAAAGAGAGGGAGTTGACCAGGACAAAAGAGGGTTTGTGGGCAGAGAAAAGAATAAGCCTTGAGGTGAGAGAATGGCTGGTGTGTTCAAAGAATCTCAGGAAATCAGAGTGTCTGGAGCCAAATGAGCATGGAGAGGAGTATTAGGGGATGAGGTCACAGATAATACTGTGGCCCAGATCCAGAGGATCTTGTCGTAGATCATCCTAGGGACTTTGGCTGTTATTTGGTATAAAATGAGCAGCCATCATAGAGTTTTATGGAGAAGAGTGTCATGATTTTATCAATCTCTTAGAAGAATCACTCTGGCTGCATTATTGAGAAAGATTGCAGTGCAGCTACAACAGAAGCTGAGAGAACAATGAGGAGGTAATTATATTGCTGCTGGTAGCTTTAGGTTAGAGTTAACAGGTGAGGTGAGAGCAACACAGAGAACCTGGAAATACTTTGAAGGCAGAGCCAGCAAGAGTTCCTGTTGGATTGCCTGGCTGTGGGGGGAGAGAGGAGTCAGAAATGAGCCCACGGATTTTGGCTTGAGAAATTAGAAGGATGAATCCCATTTCTTCAATCAAGAAGCAGAGGTTTGTAGGTAAAGCAGTTTGGGATGGATTTATGGATAACCCAGTCTGGACATGTTAAGTTTGAGAATTTTATTTTACATTCAAGTGATGATGCAACTGGATGTAGGAGTCTGGGTTTCCTAAAGACATCTAAGGGTTAGAGATGTAAAAATGGGGATATTTTGGCATATGGATGACATTTAAAACTAATATGATTCTCCAGGGCCTTATGGGGTGTCTAAAGAAAAAAGAAAAAAGAATAAATAAATAAATAAATAAAACTTAATGACTAAACTTAATGACCAAGGGTAAGGGCCAAGGATGAAGTGCTGGAACACTTCTCTATAAAGGGCCGAAGGTAGAGGAGGACCCAAAAAATGAGGCTGAGGGAGGGCATTAATGTTATTGAAAGAAAATCATAGATCTGTAGGGTTCTGGTGGCCTGATGAAGAGACATCAAGGAGAAGGGAGTGAACAATTTGGTCAATGCTCTTCATAGGTCAAGAAAGATGAAAATGGAGACGCGACTATAGACTTAATGATGGAGAGGTCACTGCTGATCTTGATAGGCACAGTTTTTGGAAAATGATGGAGGTGAAAGTCAAATTAAAATAAAATTCTACAAAATTTTTATTTCCCTTTAAGATTTAATAACTGTGTTCATATTACACCATTAGGGATTAAATCCTTCCTCTTTTCAATGGAACACAGAACAATTTAATAAAATGGAAGAAAATATTAGCCTTATAGTTATTTTATTAACAATGGTAATTCATCCTTTTTTTTTTTTTTTTTTTTTTT
>NW_016803102.1:391418-409896 GCF_001698545.2 Rhinopithecus bieti
CCACCATGCCTGGCTAATTTTCTATTTTTAGTAGAGATGGGGTTTCTCCGTGTTGGTCAGGTTGTTCTTGAACTCCCAAACTCAGGTGATCCACCTGCCTCAGTCTCCCAAATTGCTGGGATTGTAGGTGTGAGCCACTGCACCAGGCCCTCATTCATCTTTTTTACTTTATATACATATAGAACTCCACTCCTGCAAGTAGATATGCTGTTAAAAGGTCTGTCAAGAAGTGTGGTCCCTCTGTGAGGTTCAGTGTTACTTGAATTTGGACTGGTGTTTTTTTTTTGTTTGTTTGTTTGTTTTCTGATGTATTCCCAAAAGTTTTAGAATGAACAGTAGCTGCCCTACCAGATTATGCTCTTACTAAATGCTAAGCCTGGACTCTATTCTAAAATGAAATTCTTATAAAGAAAAAGTATAACATCTTATGTAAAATGATGCAGAGTGAGAGTCATGTTCAAAATAAGATGAGTAGCTAACTTCTGAAGACATAGAAGACTGGGTTGATATTCTCTCTCTGTCTCTCTCTCTCTGTATAGAGAGAACTAAAAGCTGAAATGGGTAGAGGAAGTGAAAGCCTGCAAGGCACAGAACATAAGAGCATATGGATCATATAAAAGGGGTAGAAACAACAACCTTGTCCTTTTTTTTTTTTCAGACTGGCTCTCTCTGTCACCCAGGTTGGACTGCAATCGCATGATGTCGGCTCACTGCAATCTCTGCCTCCTGGGTTCTAGTGATTCTCCTGCCTCAGTCTCCTGAGTAGCTGGGACTACTGGTGCACACCACCATGTCTGGATAATTTTTGTATTTTTAGTAGAGACGGATTTTCCCCCACGTTGGCCAGGCTGGTCTTGAACTCCTGACCTCAAGTGATCTGACCACCTCGGCCTCCAAAAGTGCTGGGATTATAGGTGTGAGCCATCATGCGCAGCCTCTGACCTTGTCTTCTAATGCTCCTGTAGGAACAGAGGACATGGGCCTCTGTAAAAGGAGGGAGCTAGGACTCAAACCCCTCATCAATACAGCAGGGACTTCCAAATGTTAGTTTTACTTAAAAGCTAGGAAACAATGCCCAGTCATCTGAAGAAGCAGCTGGAAATCTTGTTGCCTATGTGGGATTAGAAGATGGGAAATGCCTAAAACTCCTGGGCTCAAGTGATCCTCCTGCCTCAGCCTCCCAAGTAGCTGGGACTATAAGCATGCACCACCATGCCCAATTATTTTTTGTTTGTTTGTTTGTTTCTGTTTTTGTTTTTGTGTTTTATTTTTGTGGACATGGCATCTTACTATGTTGCCTGGGGTGGTCTCAACCTCCTGGCTTCTAGTAATCCTTCCTTGGCCTCCCAAAGTGCTAGGATAACAGGTGTGAGCCACTATGCCTGGTGAGAAATGCAATTATTTTCTATGTGGATTTTACCAAGATTCTTTTTTTCTGTGACTAATGTTTTCTTTTTTGGTGACTAATTCACAATTCGCTCCGTCGCCCAGGCTGGAGTGCAGTGGCACGATCTCGGCTCACAGCAACCTCCGCCTCCCGGGTTCAAGCGATTCTCCTGCCTCAGCCTTCCAAGTAGCTGAGACTACAGGCATGCACCACCATGCCCAGCTAATTTTTTTGTATTTTTAGTAGAGACGGTGTTTTACCATGTTGGCCAGGATGGTCTCGTCTCTTGATCTCGTGATCCACTCACCTCGGCCTCCCAAAGTGCTGGGATTACAGGCCTGAGCCACCACGTCCAGTCAAGATTCTTAAAATTAAAATTTATACAACATTGTATTAGCTAGAAAGAAGCTTGCAACTCTAAGAATCTTAAATTCTCAGTGGTGTTTAATAATAGAGTTCATTCAGCTGGGTGCAGTGGCTCATGCCTGTAATCCCAGAACTTTGGGAGGCCAAGGTGAGCAGATCACAAGGTCAGGAGATCGAGACCTTCCTGGCTAATATGATGAAACCCCGTCTCTACTAAAAAATACAAAAAATTAGCCGGGCGTGGTGGCAGGCGCCTGTAGTCCCAGCTACTGGGGACGCTGAGGCAGGAGAATGGCATGAACCCAGGAGGCAGAGCTTGCAGTGAGCTGAGATCGCGCCACTGTACTCCAGCCTGGGTGACACAGCAAGACTCCATCTCAAAAAATAGTAATACAATAAAATAAAATAATAGAGTTCGTTCTTGCTCACATCACACTCCTGTGAACTGGTGGAGCTCCAGCATGGGAAGTCACCCAAGGATCCAGGCTTCTCCCCTTCAGAGGCTCCTCTATTCACAAGGGGCCTGGAATCCACATCCAGATTTTCAGTATTCAGCTCTCAAAGTAAGGAAGAAAGGAGAATGTGGAGGATGTGTACACATGCATCAGGGTCTGTATGTCACTTTGTCCCACATTCCACTGGCCAGCACTGAGCCACAAGGTGACGTCTGCAAAGGACATGAGAAATGTAATGCAAATTATGCCACAAAGGAAGAAGGGCCAATGTGTGAACATTTATCTAGTCTCTGCCACACTTTTATTTTATTTTATTTTATTTTATTTTATTTTATTTTATTTATTTTGAGACAGAGTTTCCCTGTTGTAGCCCAGACTGGAGTGCAATGGTGCAACCTCAGCTCACTGCAACCTACACCTCCCAGGTTCATGATTCTCCTGTCTCAGCCTCCTGAGTAGCTGGGATTCCAGGCGTGCGCCACTATGCCTGGCTAATTTTTGTATACTTAGTAGAGATGGGTTTTCACCATGTTGGCCAGGGTAGTCTCGAATTTCTGGCCTCAGGTGACCCTCCTGCCTCGGCCTCACAAAGTGCTGGGATTACAGGTGTGAACCAACACGCCCAGCTCTGCCACTCTTTTAATTTTGAGGGAAATTGGTTTCCATCCTCGAATGCTATGCCAAGCCATACTATAAATTAAAGTTGATAATAACCAATTCATAGAAGCTTATAAGGCCTTTAAAATTTTACTCTTGGAAGACATGTTTCATGAATGAAGAAGTAAAGCAAAATAGAATAATTCCTGTATATAATACACCCACTACAATACACAATACAAAAAGCAAGGGAAATAGCTGAATGATGGTGAAGGAAAATTTATGATGACTCTGGTGTAGCAGGTTTAGAGAACAATCAATAAAAATTGGAGCAGGAGAATGGAAGGTGCGTGCAAGAGAGGTATTTCTTTTTTTTTTGAGACACACAGTCTTGCTCTGTCGCCCAGGTCGCCCAGGCTGGAGTGCAGTGGCGCGATCTCAGCTCACTGCAAGCTCCGCCTCCCGGGTTCATGCCATTCTCTGGCCTCAGCCTCCCGACTAGCTGGAACTACAGGTGCATGCTGCCACGCCTGGCTAATTTTTTTGTATTTTCAGTAGAGATGGGGTTTCACCGTGTTAGCCAGGATGGTCTCGATCTCCTGACCTTGTGATCTGTCCATCTCAGCCTCCCAAAGTGGTGGGATTACAGGCTTGAGCCACCGTGCCTGGCCAAGAAGTATTTCTTGTTTAAAATACACACACACAATACACTCTCTATATAATTATCTATAGTCATTGAGGTTCTCTCCCTCTATATTTAAATTTTATGGTTTTTGCAACGTGATAAGTGAAAGAGTAAGATTTAAAATAACTAAGCAAACTAAGAAATTTGTAAACATGGAAAAGTGCATAGATATACAAGAAAGGAAATGTAATCATGGTGTAATAAAAGGCTTAGCTGTGAACAGTATTTTTAGTCGTAACAATGTGAGCCACTGAACATAGCCATTGACCAAAATTATTGAGAAACTAGAGAAAAGGGTGTGTGTTGCAGGGGGCGGTGTTTGGGGAAATATCTTATTGTGAAATGCTGAATCCCCATATATGTACATTAATTAAAAGGCGCAGGTAATTATTTCCGTTCTTTACCTTCTTTCGTGACTAATTCACAACTGATCACAGCCTGGGATGAAACCCAATTAATACCTAATCAGAGCTACTTCATAACCAGCACCTATGGCACTTCCTTAGACATTCTTATAAGAAGAAAATGCTGAGAGCAGAAGAAATTTACACAATCACCATCAATCATTACAAAGAACTGTTGATTTTGCGATGCAATTGCTTTGTAAAATGTAATATTGATTCCATCTGTTGTTTTAGTGCTTTGTCCTTGAGCCAAATACTGATAAACGTGTTTGTGTTAACAGGCCAGTTTGGGAACTCAGGATCACAGTTGATCCTAAATGCTGCTACCAGGAAAGAGACTCCAAGAGGGACAAATTGAGTAAATGATTTGTTTGTTTTTAATAACTTCAGATGGTAGGAGTATACCCCAACTGTGTAAAACTCTGGCCAAAATCAGATTTGAAGTGGATTCTTCCTTTAATCTTTGAGTGTGTGTGTGTTTTGAGAGAGGGGTCATAACAATTATGGAAAAAGACTCAAGCTTAACTGTGAGTCAAGCTCATTGTGATAGTAATTTGAGGACAACTCAGTTGGATTGGATTACCCTCCTCCTTAAAAATCTTCAAATTAAATTTGCAGGATAAAAAGTCAAAGACATTTGTAACATTATTCTATGATGTTTTAGAAAATATTTTAAATATCAATCTTGACATAAAACATACTTCTGAAACTTCTTTCACAGATTAAGCAAACGAATAATTTATTGGATTTTGATTTGAATCCTAGATAAACATATTGGGTAATTTCACCCAAGATAAAAAAAAAGACTAAAGTCAACTTCGATACATTTTGCCAAGAAAAAAAATTGATCCCAATTAATTTATATTAGTATTTAACTGATCTTAAAATGACACACTATTTTATTTTACTTTCCTCAAGGGAAAAAACTGCATGTTTTACTGAGTAGAACTTTTGACAAATTTGATGTCGTTCTATGTCACTATGAATCGTTGTGAAGGCTTAAATCACTGTCCTTTGCAGTGTTTTCATCTACTGCTAAACTAATAGTCTGCCTATGATATTAGTTTTATTTTGAATATAATGTTTATATTCAGTAGCTCTTAACTGAATCATATTGACAATTATACTTAATCATTCACTCTTTAATTCTAATTCTTATAAAAACATATTTCTTTTCTAAAATAATAAACATAAATATAACTTGCTTATAGAACTGTGAATATGAGACCTAATTATTCAATTTACAAAAACAAACATTATCCATAGTCACTGATGTTCTAAGATAATAATTTTAATCTTTGATAAATAAAAAATATATAAAACTTTGAATTTCTGGCCAAACATGGTGGGTCACACCTGTAATCCCAGGATTTTAGGAGGCCAAGGTGGGCGGATCACCTGAGGTCAGGAGTTTGAGACCAGCCTGACCAACATGGAGAAAACCCATCTCTACTAAAAATACAAAAATTAACTGGGCATGGTGGCACATGCCTGTAATCCCACCTGCTAGGGAGTCTGAGGCAGGAGAATCGCTTGAACCCGGGAGGTGGAGGTTGCGATGAGCTGAGATTGCGCCATTGCCCTCCAGCCTGGGCAACAAGAGCAAAACTTCATCTCAAAGAAAAAAATTAAATTTCTGTTTTAGCACAACCCAATCATATTCTCACTGAAAATCTGAAATGGTACTAACGCTTTAAAAACTCAATTTAATCCCAAATCAAAGGATTTATAAACTAAGACTGATATGTTATATTAACAAAAATCAGTGGATATGTGTTACAGCTACTAAAATAAGACTTCTTAAGCAGTTATCATCTTAAACACTATACATATTAAAATTCTGGGTAAAAAATAACTAGTGTATGTAAGAGAGAGTATGAGAATTAAAAAATAACTGAGAACATCCTGAGTGTCCTAAAATAAACTGGAAGCCTAAGGATTGTTTTCTTAAAAATGTCAAAGGAAATGATAAAGGAAAGAAAAAATAAGAAAGAAAGAAAGTTACTTCTTTTGGAGAATAATTGATTTGAAGGATTAGAATAGTGTTTGTTGCATAGTGTGTGCTTATGTTTAACAAATATTTGTTGAGTCCAGGCGTGGTGGCTCATGCCTATAATCCCAACACTTTGAGAGGCTGAGGCAGGTTGAACTGCTTGAGCCTAGGAGTTCAAGATCAGCCTGGGCAACATAACAAGGCTCTGCCTCCACACACACACACAAAAATAAATAATAAATTAAAAATACAAATAAAATGTGTTGCATGAATGAAAGAAGGTAATACTACAGTGATGATTTATCTGAATTAAGCAGAAAATCAACTAAAAGAAAAATGGACTTTGTTATATACCATTAGATTCATAGGATGTTTATCTACTAAGTAAGCTCTAACAGCTCATTATTTTACCTATATAACAAATTCTGATCTGTTTGTTATAAAACCCCACTTGTAATTAATACTGTGGCTTGTTACCCACATGTTTTACTCTGATTAATAAATTCCAATGTTAGTAGGTTCTCTTTGCCTACAATTTTCTGTAATAGTAAAATGCCTTAGGATTATAACCAATATTAAGGCAGGTTGTCCCAAAATAAATCTCGCAGGAAAATTTGTCACCAACTTGCATTGACACACGAAACATAAATAAGTTACTACTTAAGACAGGGTAAACAGGTTTTAAACTTAAAAAAAAAACTATCTTGATAAACCAAGATTTTTACATTTTTCAGATAAGTTGGTTTAATTCTGCTCATTACATGTACATCAAAAAATGTGTATTGAGTGCCTCTTATATGTAAGACTGTGCTTGTTTCTAAGGATTAAAGGGTGATGGAGTTAGAGTCTGTGCATTTAAAGAACTCAATCTCTGTGACAAAGGCATAGAAACAAGTGAATGAAGCAGAGCATGAGGAAGTTCTGGGTTAGACAGACATGCCCTAGACACACAGAGAAGGGTATAATTCATTCTGTTTGAAAGAAACCAAGAAAATCTCAGTGTGGATTTTTATCTGAGATTAATGTTAAAGAATAAGTAAAAAGTTGACAGGTAGACAAGGTAGATACGGGAGTTCAGGCAAAAAGAACATGAGTGGTGGCTTGGAATTGTGATTATGAAGTTAAAGATGAGTGGTTTTGTGTTGTGGGAATATGGTAGGCTGATGACAGTACAAGTTATATACTCAGCAACAGAAAAGGAAATAAAAACAGAGAAGGCTTTACATAATATTAAGAAACTTTCACTGCTAATTATGCTAGAAAACAGAATCAAAGACAACTTTTAAGGAAAGGAGTCACATAATTAAATCTCTAGATTGAAACACGGTGCTTTGGAGATGGGATTGGAAGAGGAAGAGAATGAAAGCAGGAAACCCGGGCAAGAGATGAAGAAGCCTAGAATTAGAAGAGCATCAGGGGATTGCAAACAGGGATTGCATTTCGACGACATTTTAATTAAAATACAGAAGATCTGATGAATGACTTATAAAGACCAAAGAGAAGAAAGTACAGAGTGGTTTCATGTTTCCAGAAGGGCAGTGTAGCAATTAGTTTTTTCTGAATAACAAAGCACCTCAAAGCTTAATGGCTTAAATGACACTTTTTCATTGCTCATGAATATGTTGGTCAACAAGGCATTTCAGCTAAACTGGGCCTGGCTTGGCTGATGTTAGCTGTGATCATTCACGCATCCTATGTCAGTTGCTGGTCAACTGACACCTGGTTGATCATGGCAGCCTGAGTTAGACAGCTTGCCTCTGCTCCATGTGGTCTCAGCCTTCAGCCGGCTAGTCCAGGCTTTTCCACATGGAGGCTGGGCAGGGGTTTGAAACAACTAACAGAGTCATGCAAAGACAAGAAACCTTAGCCTTAGAACCAGGATGTCATCATTTCCTCCACATCCTATTAGTGAGTGCAAGTCACAAAGCCAGTCTGTTTACAAAGGGTGGGAAAATAGACTACACGTCTTCATGGGAGGAACTGCAAAGCCACATTGCCAAGAGTTGCTGATTTAGGGAAGAGAAAAATTGCGGTCATTTTTGTAAACAATCTATTGCTGATGATAATGTTTTAATAGGAAAATAATGTACAGAAGTTGGGTTGAATTTGAAGGGGAATGTAAAATATTTGAATACATTGAGTTTCAGGCTCTACTTGAGCATCTAGAAATACTCAGTGAGAAATAAATTCAGGAAAAGTAAAGTGACTTGCACAGGTTATGTAATTACTTTCAAATACATTGCACCTAGACCCAGGACTCAATTTGCAATCTAACGTTCTTTCAGCTAATCTGTTTTTTCTTAATTGAAAAGATAATTCAGATAGCTTAAATGATCAATTATCATTCATTCATTCGATTCATTGTTTCTTTATTTTCTCTTTCTTTCTTTTTCTTTCCTTGCTCCTCCCTTCCTCCCTCCTTCCCTTCTCTCTTTTTTCTTTCTCTTCAATGTTTACTGAGTTCCTAATATATGCTGGATGCTACAGGCATGGATAAAAGAGTTAGACTTTACCTTATTTCAAATTGGTCACTGTAAACTAGACTACAATGTAATTAGTAAAGACACTGGACACCACCCTCTCTTAGGAAGATATTTATCTGCTGTGAGCTTCAAGCTGGTGATGATCTAGTCAGCCAGCTTTATTTAACTTTTGGCAAATAAAGTAATAGCATAAAGAAGCAGAGTGAATGTAACTAATTGCAAACTGCCTTTTGTGACTTAATTAAACATTCTACTCCAGAAGCAGAAATTAGAATCTTTTGTGTGGCTGCTAATGAGTATGTGAAGCCTGTGTTGTAGTTGGTTAATCATAAGAAGCTGAGCAGGAGAGTGCTGCTGTTTACCACGATCATAATAACTTTAAGATAAGCATGTTTAATATCTCAACTAAAACGGATTTGAGAAGTGTGATGTTTCATTGGCTGTAGGTATGATCTCTTGTTTAAAATAAAGATCGGCCAGGCGAGGTGGATTATGCCTGTAATCCCAGCAACTTGGGAGGCTGAGGCAGGCAGATCAGGAGGTCAGGAGATCGAGACCATCCTGGTTAACAAGGTGAAATCATGTCTCTACTAAAAATACAAAAAATTAGCCGGGTGTGGTGGCTGGCACCTGTAATCCCAGCTATTCCGGAGGCTGAGGCAGGAGAATTGCTTGAACCCGGGAGGCGGAGCTGGAGCTTGCAGTGAGCCGAGATTGCGCCATCGCACTCCAGCCTGAGAGACAGAGTGAGACTCCATCTCAAAATAATAATAATAATAATAATAATAATAATAATAATAATAAACCCAAAGATCATCTTTTCCATTAGAAACCAGTTTAAAACAAGCTAATTATATTTGAAAATTTATTTTCAAATACGTGTAATGCGTATTTAAGAGAAAAATCCCACTACTCACCCCTGAGAAATTAATTCATTTACTTGTAGGTATACATTAGGGTCTCAGCTTTTAGTGAGCTGGAATTCCAGATTTTCTTCTGTCTGTTCAATATGATTGTTGAAGAAAGAATACCTACAAAAATAAGGTAATCTTGGCTGTCTTACTAGTATTAAAAAGTTATACCCTCAGCCAGACATGGTGGTTCATGCCTGTGATCTGAGCACTTTGGGAGGTCAAGGCAGGTGGATCGCTTGAGCTCAGGAGTTCAAGACCTGCCTGGGCAACATAGTGAGAACCCATCTCTACAAAAAGTACAAAAAGCCGAGCATGGTGGCGCATGCCTGTAATTCCAGCTACGTGGGAATCTGAGGTGGGAAGATTGGCTGCAGTGAGGAGAGATTGCACCACTGCACACCAGCCTGGGTGACAAAGTGATACCCTGTCTCAAAAATATAAAAATAAAAATAAGCTATACCCTCCAAGTCAGCTGAAGTTATTGCACAGTTTACATCCTTATCCTGTATATATGCAAGTTCTTTCCAGATTCCTCTGTCATTGGTGATCCTGTTACTTACATATATCTCTTCAAAATATGTTTTAAATATTTCAATTAAGTGTTAAAATTTAAATGTTTTCATTTAAATATTCATGCTTACATTTTAAATATTTGGGTATTTAAAATTAAAGGCGGTCCTATGCAATGTTTGTCAATTATTAATTTTAAATTAAATTAGATTAAATTAAAGGAGTAATACAAAAGACTCCAAGTAATAATGTCACTTTCATTCTTTAGTTCAGGTTAAATACAAAACATAGGACAAAAAAAGAAAGACAATGAAAGAAAAAAATGAAAGGAGAAAGAAGAGGAGCACTACTTTTTAAATATGAATTGTAATTTCTATGCGGTATTTATGTTTTTATACTTCTTAGCTTAGCACATCTAATAGAGAAATCACTGTATCTACATTAAAGGCCAAGAAGCATATATTCCTACAAATATGTTTTGGTCTTCCCTGTCATTTTAACTAACCTGTCTGATCATGTTAATATAGATCTAGAATTCATTGTGCCAAGAATATATATTTTTGACTTCTTTTTCAATTTATTATTTTAATAAACTAACCAGCCAGGTGTGGTGGCTCACGCCTGTAATCCCAGCACTTTGGGAGGCTGAGGCAGGGGGATCACAAGGTCAAGAGATCAAGACCATCCTGGCCAATATGGTGAAAACCTGTCTCTACTGAAACAAAACAAAACAAAACAAAATTAGCTTCGTTTGGTGGCACACACCTGTAATCCCAGCTACTCGGGAGGCTGAGGCAGGAGAATCGCATGAACCTGGGAGGTGGAGATTGCAGTGAGCTGAGATCGTGCCACTGCACTCCAGCCTGGGTGACAGAGCGTGACTCTGTCTCAAAAAATAAAACAGAAAAATAGACTAACCGTATTTTGGCATGTCTTACTCTCTTGATGTACATTTTATCCTCAGCCAGTGTTGCATAAGTTTGAACCTGTCAAAAATAGAACGAGCAGACTCTCAATAACACTTACCTAATGCTAGAGGGCAGGAACCATAATTAAAGCAGTGTTCTGCAGTCAATATTTCAGCTGCTTCTCAATTCATGGGAAAAACTTTAATTAGTTTAGTACCTGGTGAGTTTCTACTCACTATTACTCACATAAAGTAAGATATATTACAGTTGGATAAAAGATTAATGGGTAAATGATTTGCAAGTATATAACCCAAAATTCCCAAATCACGATTAACCAGAAGGAACGAAAGGAAGGAAAAGAAAGTGGAGAAGGAGAATAAGAAGAAAGAGGAGGAGAGGATGCTGGAAAGAAAGAGGAGGAGGAGAGCAGACAGAAGAGAAATATTATGATATCTTGGGAGCTGCTCATTATACTTCTAGCCCCTGGCTACACGACTCCTGTGATGGGGAAAGGCTGCGAAGGAGAATCCTGGGAGGTGCAAGATAGCTACAAGAACCTGCAAAAACTCCTGTAGTAAGCTTTGTGTGATAAAAGGAAATATCCACAATTTTACTTTATGATTTATTCATTTTGACATCTTAACCTAAAAGAGTGTAATTGTTACATGATTTGAGATTGTTGAATTATTTTATAGAACACAGAGATACAAATTAAGGGCTTAAAGCTGACTGTAGAATAGTCAGTAGCTTGTGAGAATCATTAGACTCAGAAAAGTAAGTTCAGCCTAAGTGTGTTGAACATGGATAGGAGGGGAGAAAAGGCCTAAGGAAGCATTAAGTAGTTATGGGGCACTAGATCTTCCTCAATTTTTGGTGACCTCCATTCTGGCCCCATACGTCTCCTACCTGGGATGTGCAGACAAATCCCAGAGCATCTCAGCAGTTTCCAGTGAGCCCCAGCTGCTGGCCAGGAGTCCCTGAATGTGCCTCTCTGTGGGCAGGAAGTGAGTGCTAGCTTCAGGGCCCTTACTAAGCCCCTTGCTCACCCTGCACTCTGGACCTTGAAACCACACCACCGCAGGGCAGGCTTATGTGTCAGAGAAACAGGATACGTGAAGGTTGTGTAACACTGAGTTCAGGTATCATGGTCTTCTCGTTTTGCTAGCTCCCTTTCCTAAGTTTATGAATCTACTTCCTCTCTTTCTCCTTGCATCTTGCTGTATGATTTAGCAAGCCATGTGACTTGAGCATCTTACTTGGGTCTGGGCACCGTTCTGTCCCATGACCTCAGAGATAATCAGCTTAGAGCACACTTGGAGGCCACTGGGACTTGAAGAACCTATCCCGTCACACCAGATATAATTGAGTCCACATGGTGATGTTTCTGAATCAAGGAAAACGTACTAAGTTGTTTTTCATACTCACATTAGATTTTTTAGCAACAAGAAGTTCAATCACACCCCAGCGAGCTGTTGCTGGTCAATGATACAAGTTGTTTCTATTTTCTTTGTGCCAGCTATCACCAAAACACCTGAATTATATTCTTAGCTCTGTGAATGTTGAAATTTTCACCCTCTTCAGACATTTGCCTCAGCAAATGTCTCATTAAAATTTCATGACTTTAAAGCAGTTTCTCTTGCTCTTAGAGTTTAATGCTTTCTCAGACACTGTATTATTTTGAAGAGGACAATAGTCTCACATGTAGCATAATAACTTATGAGGCTCCTAGTGCTGTATGCTAAATGCTTGCATCCCCAGAGAGAAAAATGGAAATTAATATTTTCCTCCAAACCTTTCCACCTGCATGCCACCCACCTCAGTATATGGGCTTACAGATGTACATGAAATTTTTTCCATCGCATGTAAAGTTTGCCCAGTAGTTTTAACATGTTATAAACAAGAACTGCTGGAACACTAAGTCACATATGAATAGAGAAAAGCCAAGTTTCCAGCTAAGTCAGACAATTCCATTACTCTACTAAGTCATTCACTGGCAGTAAAATCTGTGTTTAGAAGGCTAAAGTAATGGAGGTCTGTAGCTCTAGACTACTGAAAATTACAGACACACACACACACACACACACACACACACAAAATTTTAGATCCTCAATTGGTGTGTTTGATTAGGTGATTAGGCAGAAATAAATTCAACCATCAAGTAGACAGATTTTATTTTTGACTATAGTCTTCACAAGGAATCTGGTGCTTGGAATAGAAAAATCAAGATTCAGTCTTGGACCCTTGACATTCTCTGGTTTCTTAGAAATAAGCCTTGAGAATTTGATTAATGATGTTAAGTAGGGACTTAAGACATAAATGTCCTTGACCACAAAACTGTTCTTCTCTGCCTATTGAAGGTTATTATTTTTCCTTAAGCACTTATTAAGAAAGAAGGACCTAAAGATGTGAAGAATGAAGGGGGTCCCCACCACGGCCAAGCAGAACAGTCAAATCTGCATCTGACCCCATTGAGGGAGCAGTTAGGGCTAAGTTTCCCTTAGGTTCAAAATATACAATAAATTAATGTATTGGGTGTACATGTTACTAAATGTTTCTGGGTACAGAAAACCTGTCATAGATCTTAACATGAGATGACAACATTTTCACCGTTTATGTAGTTCCCCATGTCATAATAGACTTATTATTATTATTTTTTTTTGTAGACAGAGTCTCACTCTGTCGCCCAGGCTGGAGTGTCATGGCGCGATCTTGGCTCACTGCAACCTCTGCACCCTGGGGTTCGAGCAATTCTCCAGCCTCAGCCTCCTGAGTACCTGGGACTATAGGTGCACACCTGTGGTGTACACCATCCTGTCTAGCTGATTTTTGTATTTTTAGTAGAGACAGGGTTTCACCATGTTGGTCAGGCTGGTCTTGAACTCCTGACTCATGATCCACCTGCTTTGGCCTCCCAAAGTGCTGAGATTATAGGCATGAGCCACCACACCCTGCCTTTTTTGTTTGTTTGTTTGTTTGTTTGTTTGTTTGAGACAGAGTCTCGCTCTGTTGCCTAGGCTGGAGTGCAATGGCGTGATCTCGGCTCACTGCAACCTCTGCCTCCTGGGTTCAAGCGATTCTCATCCTTCAGCCTCCTGAGTGGCTGGGATTACAGGTGCGAGCCACTATGTCTGGCTAATTTTTGTATTTTTGGTAGAGACTGAGTTTTGCCATGTTGGCCAGGTTGGTCTCGAACCCCTGACCTCAGATGATCTGCTAGCCTCGGCCTCCCAAAGTGCTGGGATTACAGGTGTGAGCCACTGTGCCTGGTCCATGATAGACTTTATATGTACATCATAATTCACTGGCATAAAAATACAATCCTTATCTATACAACTTTTACTTTTACTAGCTAAACATAAGTAATTTTTTTTTTTTTTTTTTTTTTTTTTTTTGAGACAGAGTCTCGCTCTGTCACCCAGGCTGGAGTGCAGTGGCGCGATCTCGGCTCATGGCAAGCTCCACCTCCCAGGTTCATGCCATTCTCCTGCCTCAGCCTCCCGAGTAGCTAGGACTACAGGTACCTGCCACAATGCCCGGCTAATTTTGCTTTTTTGTATTTTTAGTAGAGATGGAGTTTCACTATGTTACCCAGGATGGTCTCCATCTCCTGACCTCGTGATCCCCCCACCTCGGCCTCCCAAAGTGCTGGGATTACAGGCATTGAGCCACTGTGCCCAGCCAAACATGAGTAATTTTTATATCCCATTTTGTTCCATGTTTTGACACCATGTAGGGATAATTTTAGCATTACTAGTTTACAAATTATTTAATATGCAAAACATTATCAAATGAGACCAATTTCTGCCAATGAACATACAATTTTTTCAAAAGAACTTTCACTTCTTATTCCTTGAAAAAAGGACAAAGAAAAAAATATTTTAAAAACCTACTGAATGTCTCGTCTATAGCAGGCCCTGCGTGAACCACTTTCACATATTACACCATTTCAGTTAATTTTTCTGCATCTCATAGTGTCTCCTTTCTTCCCTGTGCTCTGGTGGTTTATTGTCAATATACACTCTACTAGAACATTATAAACTGGATATTTCTACAACAGGCATTTTTAGTCACCATTCTTATGCTCTGGAAAAGCTTAGCTGACTCTTTATGAGGGTGTTGATGAAGTGACTAATGACTTGGTAATGGTGACATCATACATAGGCACACCAAACAGGATTTTTTCTTTTTTGGAAAACTACACAAAGCCAACAGCTCTAGCATAAATTATTAATGTCAATTGGGTTGGTGAAATGAGAATTACATCATTTACAATTTAATGCCCTAGTTACATGTTTAAATTTAATACAAATTTAGAAGAAAAAATGCTAAATTCATAAAAATAAATAATATAATAAATAAATTACAATCCATAAATATTTATGAAATAATATCATAATATACGAAGATTTGCTGAGTTATATATTTTCTTCCTACCATAGAGTAGAGTTTATGTAAAATATACACACCATCATTATTTCATCTGAGACTCTGGAGATTTGCTTGCCTCTTTCATGGGAATATAATTTAAAACATTTACAGCTATTGACTGCCTATAATATGTACTTATTCATTTTAAATCACTCAATCTGAAGCTCCCATAAGCTTCCCAGTTGTTATGTGAATAAGTAGTATGATTTGTAAAGACATTTTTAGCCCCATTTATTTAATGGCTCGTGTATACCTAACAATTCTTTTAAAAAAACTATAAAAGACACTATTTACAGATTCATTTTCCTGTTATTACATATATGAATGACTCTAATGGAAACAGAAAAATTCAATAGTACATAAAGCAAATACACTATTCATTTCTATCCAGAACTGTGGTGATTTTGGACACTGTAAAATCTAAGTAATCTAAGTAAGTTTTATTAGTCAATAAGTTGTTTACCAGCCTATTTTTGCATCATAATTACTAATTGTTAATGAACCAAGGTTTCCAACTCATTTCTGAAATGTCTTGTTATTGCAAATGAATTGAACTATGAATGTGGAACACATAAATTTATGCCTGGTCTCTCTGAATACTTTAGTCATCTTAGAGAAGACTATTCCACAAATTGTTCATTCAATGGTTCTTCACTGCTTACAGAATAAAACTTAAAATTCTTTAAGACTGTCACAATTTGGATTATGTATAACTTTCTAAACGTATTTTTCACTGTTTCCTTTAGGCACCTTGTGCTACAGCAAAACTTAAATAGTAAACATTTTTAAGAAGTTCTCCAACTTGGCTGGGCACAGTAGCTCATGCCTGCAGTCACAATACTTTTTTGAACCCAGTAGTTGGAGCCCAGCCAGGGTAACAAAGTGAGACCCAGTCTCTACAAAAAATACAAAATTTAGCTGAACATGGTGGTACTTGCCTGTAGTCTCAGCTACTTGGGAGGCTAAGGCCAGAGAACTGCTTGAGTCCAGAAGGTTGAGGCTACAGTGAGCTGTGATCATGCCGTGGGTGACAAAGCAAGATTCTATGAAAAAAAAAAAAAAAGCAGTTCTCCAACTTTTATTTTTTTAGAGCAGTTTTAGATTCATAGCAAAACTGAGCAGAAGATACAGGTTTTGCATTTACTTCATGGGCCATATACACACAGCTTTTTTTAAACTATCAAAATCTCACACCAGGGTGCTGCATTTGTTACAGTTGATAAACTTACACTGACATACCATTATCATCCCAATGACATATCACCATTTACATTAGGGTTTGTTCTCAGTGTTAATACATTCAATGGATTTTGACAAATGCATAATGACTTTGTTCTCCTTCAATATTGTTGTGGCTATTTTAGGTCTTTGGTTTTTCCATATAAATTTTAGAATCAATTTGTCAATATATTGAAAAAATCTTTCCAGAATTTTGTTTGAGATTTCACTGGACCTATAATCAAGTTGGGAAGAACTTGGTAATATTGTCTTCCTTTCCATGAACATGAAATATCTTTCCATTGTTTTAGTTTACCTTTGGTTTTATTCATCAAAGTTTTGTAGTCTTCCTCATTTTGTACATAATTTGTATCAATTTTTAGCATAGTTATTATAGCTATATTTACGTAATTTTTTGAGTGCTAAAGTAATAACATTGTGTTTTAAATGGTAAATTATATTTATTACTAGTATAAAGAAATACTATACTTAGTAGTTCAAGGAGCTTTTTTGTCAGTACTGTTGGATCTTCTTGAGAGATAATTATGTAATCTGTGAATACAGTCAGTTTTATTTCTTGCTTTCCAGTCATTATTCCTTTTATTTCATTTTCTTGTCTTATTGCATTAGCTAGGACTTCTAGTACAATGTTGAAAAGGAGAGGTAGCAGGAAATATCTTTGCAGAAGGTACTTTACTTTCTCACCATTAAGTATGATGTTAGCTGCAGGGTTTTGGTAGTTGTCTTCATTAGGAAAAGGACCTTCTACTCCTAGTTTGCTGAGTGTTTTTAGAAGATAAAATGGGTGTTGAATTTTATTAAATTTTTTTTGTTTGTTTATTGATGTGATCATGTGAGTTTTCTTCTTTAGTCTGTTTTGATTACATTACATACAAGTGATTTATTACATTAATTGACTTTTGAATGTTGAGCCACCTTGCATACCTGGGACAAATCCCACTTGGTCAGGCTATATAATTATTTTTATGTACTATTGGATTGATTTGCATATATTTTATTAAATATTTTGTCTCTGTTTTCATAAGAGGTAGTGGTCTATAGTTGTCTTTTGTAACATCTTTGTCTAGTTTTGGTATTAGGGCAATGCTGACAATTTAGAATGAGTTAGGAAGTATCCCTTCTGCTTCTATCTGCTGGAAGAAAACAGATAATTGGTATAATTTATTCCTCAAATGTTTGGTATAATTTATCAAGGAATGCATCTAGGCCTGGTGGTTTCTGGTTCAAAAAGTTATTTATTATTGACCAACTTTCTTTAATACCCTTTGGCTATTTCTTTTTGTGTGTTTTGGCAAATTGTGTCTTTCAAGGAATTGGCCTATTACACTTATGTTAACTTGCGGGCAAAAAGCTGTTCACAATATTCCTTTATTATCTTTTTAATGTTTATGGGATCAGTAGTGACATCCCTTCCTTCATTTATGACATTAATAATTTGTGCCCTCTTTCTTTTTTCTTATTAGCCTGCCTATAGAATTATTGATTTTTATTTATCTTTTCAAATTCCCAGCATTTGGCTCCAATGATTTTCTCTATTGATTTCATATTTTCAATGTTATTGAGTTCTGCTCTAGTTTTTTATGTTTCTTCTGTATACTTTGGATTTAATTTACTCTTCTATTACTAGTTTCCTAAGATGTGGGCGTAGATGATTGATTTCTTTTTTCTACGATATGTATTCAAACTTGTAAATTTCCCTCTAAACACTATCTTTGCTGAACGCCATAATTTTACTAGATTGTATTTTCATTTTTACTTACTTCAAAATATTTTTATATTTCTCTCAATATTGCTTCTTAAAGTCATGTGTCAATTAGAAATATGTTGTTTATTGTTCAGTTCCCACCTATGAGTGAGAACATGCGGTGTTTGGTTTTCTGTTCTTGTGATAGTTTGCTAAGAATGATAGCTTCCAGCTGCATCCATGTCCCTACGAAGGACGCAAACTCATCCTTTTTTATGGCTGCATAGTATTCCATGGTGTATATGTGCCACATTTTCTTAATCCAGTCTGTAATGAGATCACTTGGACTCGGGAAGGGGAACATCACACACTGGGGCCTATCATGGGGAGGGGGGAGGGGGGAGGGATTGCATTGGGAGTTATAC